>NC_057800.1:243801019-243844507 GCF_018294505.1 Triticum aestivum
GCGGTGGCGGGGCGTTGGCGGGGCGGTGGCGTGGGGATCACCGGAGAAAAAGCTTGGCACGGGGTGGCCTAGAGGGATGGCCGGGGCGGTGGCGGACCGGCGGTAGGGAGTGTTTTCGGGGTGGGCGGGGCGGCGCACCGCCGGCCGCGAGCGGCGGGGGGCTGCTGTTTGGCCGGCTCAGGGGGGTGGAGGTTGAAGATGAACCGCAGGCCCTTGATTTCGTATCCAATGGCTGCAAAATTGACTGACCGGAGATGAAAAAGTCAGTCGACCGACGTGTAGCCTCACCTTGCTAGTGCGTTCAGTTTTGACAGCAAAATTCAGTTTCGACAGTTAAGTTCAGTTTCGATAGTTAAGTTCAGTTTCGACAGTTAAGTTCAGTTTCGACAGTTAAGTTCAGAGATGAGCGGCTGATGTATTTTACATCTAGCACTTTGTGGTTATGTATTTTACGTCATGTATTGGAGATGCTATTAGAATTCCACTCAGGTTAATGTTGTTCATTGTCTCTCTTGTCCTGCTTCAGCCTCGATGTCGTACAACTCACCGGAGCTGCTCCAACGACGAAACCCTCCATCACAGCAGAGCAGTACCTCGGGCTCCATCTCCAGACGCCTAAGATCTTCTTCCCCTCCTCCGACAGCCAAGTCAGCCGGAGCATCCTCACTGGCCAACCCAATCACGCTGAGATCGACATGGCTTCGCCAAAGAGGTTCTACACTTGTTGCATCTCTTTTTTACTCTACATGTTATATATATTGTCCACTAAGCACTCGTAGTAACGGGAAATACGATTATTTTATCCTACTATATGACAAGCAATGAGGTACCATGCAACTTAGCTATCCGTGATGGACTCTCTTGAACGTCATCATTTTTTATCTCTGCGTGTTTCAGCTGTGCATTTGTCGATGGGCCTGGGAGTTGAGCTAGTATGGCAGTGGCCTGGGTCCAAAGTAATAGAAGTAGCACAAAAACATTTTTTTAGTGTAGGATTTTCCTTGCTCAAGCCTACCTACTAGAATCGCCAGTGCTTGAAAGGAAAAGTGAATGAAAAACATCAGAATTGGAAAGTTTCCTATGGTACTACTTTTCATGAATTTGGTGCAAAGGAATGGAGCAAAGGAAAACTATAGGATTTGTTCCTTTAGTGTCTCCTTGAAAGAAAAACCATAGGAATTCTAATTTCCACTTCTCCTCCTTTTCATATTCCTATTCATCAAGCACAATACTAAGAGATAGTAGCATAATAGCATTATAACCGTACATTTTCTTGTGGTTTGACTTAATCTCACCATGCTTTTTTGCATCCTGTGATCTTCCAATTGTTGTGAATCAAACACCCAGATTGGCAGAAATCCTGTGTTTTTAAATTCTCTGTTTTGCACGTGCATTCCTATCCTATTCCTGTCTATTTCCTATCCCTGCATTGTTGGAATCCTCAAATTCAAACAAGCCCTTACTCAATTACTTCTGTTAAAGATATGTGTCAAAGAAAACCTTGTGTGGTTTGTCCTGCTCCTGTGGCGCTGTGTTCCACCCCAGCTCAGCTGCTCCAACGACGGAAGGGTACACCACAGCAGGGATCCGCTCTCCAGACTGTATTTCGCCGCCTCAGATCTTCTTCCCCGCCGCCGGCAGCCACGACAACTACATTACCATCATCAACTGAGTAGATGACCTTGAGGACTACACGGGTCCGCAAGAGAGGTCGCACTCTTTCGTGTCTGCTTACGTTATGCGTCGCTTAATATGATGGCATGCTACATTATCTTCGTGTTCACCTATTAGACTCCGAGTCAGTTCCAAACTAATGCTAAAACTTGAGTTTTTAAATGGTTGTGGGGTACATATTGGGGCAGCAATCAGTACTATCTGTCTACTATCTGGTCAATCTCCGGTGTCTACTATGAGTTTCATGTTGGGTGCAAACAAACATTAAAGGAGCCATTATCTGTATTCTTTAACTAAAGCTATTATCTGCCTGCTATCATTGGTTTTGGGTCTATCCACAGTTTGCTACCATCACTCTGGATTTGTGCATGCACTCCTTACATAATCTCACTATGTTTTATTCCTATGCATGCTAGTTATTGTACACAATGGAACTGATCATGTAGAGCAAAAGAGACGAGCCTTGCGTGGCAATAAAATTTCATGTAGACGTCGTTCCATGGTGGGTGCAAAGGCAACCCCTCCTCCACCCATTTCGGATCATAATCAAGAGGAAGATAACTGTTATGAGGGGGATTCAGAAGGAGAAGACCACTCCTATTTACCCCATGAGGTCTTCGCTCTAACTTGGCATGTTGATGTTGGTAATATCATGTATATGGTGCCTTGCATTGCTTACTGTATACATTAAAGATGTCATCTGCTTAGTTTAGACATGCTTTGTGTCAATGCCATCTGTTTAGTTTCTTTATCATATATGTGAATCATGCAATGCCATCTTGTCTAGCCAGGCATCATATATGTGAATTTTGCAATACCACCCTGGTTAGCCAGTCATCTTATATGTGAATGATATCATGCCATCATTTTTTTATTACGTGTTAAATTTGTCAACAATTTTAGTACATTCAATTACTCTTCACGTGCATCAGCCATTTCGCACGGTCATGGAAAAATCTGGAGTAGAAACAAGGTCTTCAGAGCAGAGAATGCTATCTGACGAAGCGCATGTCTTGCTGGTTACCGATAGCTCCTCAGAGGAGGATTCAAAGACAGATGACCAGTCATATCCCCCCCAAGGTGCATGCCCTAACTTGGCAGGGTTATGTTGCTCATATCGTGCGTATGGTATCTTGCATTGCTATGTCATTTGCTTAGTTTAGACATGCTTTGTGTGAATGCCACTTGTTTAGTGTCTAATTACCATATATGTGAATTATGCAATGCCATCTTGTTGCAAGACATTATATATGTGAATTATGCAATGTTATCTTGTTGCAAGGCATTATGTATGTGAATTATGCAATGCCATGCTGTTTAGGCAAGCGTCATATATGTGAATTATATCATGCCGTCCTTTTTTTGTATTTCTCATTGCTTTTGTCGACAATGTTTGTATATTAAACTGCTCTTCCTATGCACCAGCCATTTGAATTGGTGATGGAGAAATCTAGAGTGAAATCAAGGTCTTTAGAGCAGACAATGCTACCTGCTGAAGCAGATATCTTGCTGGTTAGAGATAGCTCTTCAGAGGAGGATTCAGAGGCAGATGACCAGTCCTATTATCCCCCTGAGGTGTATGCTCAAACTTGGCAGGGTTATATTACTCATATAATGCATATGTTGTATTGCAATGCTTAGTTTTTACATCATATACACAATATTGAATGTCATCTCCTTAGTTGACACATCATATATGCGATTGCCCTCTGCTCACTTCCTTAGTGTATAAATCATATATTTGAATTATGTCATGCTATGATGTTTACATAGACAACATGTATCTGAATTATGGCATGCCAACCCATTTTCTAAAGACATAATATAGTTATATCATCACATCTTGTTTACATAGTCATCATATTTAAATTATGTCATTCTATCCGTGAATTATATCATGCCATCATGTTTCCGTCGACGGCATGTTTGTGATTTATGGCATGCCAACCACTTTAATAGACACATCGTATAGTTATATCATGTCATCCTGTTTACATAGTCATCATATTTTGAAGTATGTCATTCTATATATCCTGTTTAGTTAGCCATCATACATGTGAAATTGTGTCATGCTATCCTGTTTAATTAGCCATCATATATGTGAAATTATGTCCTGCTATTCTGTTTGCTTAGACAACATAAATGTGAATTATTTCATGCCCTATTTTCTTCCCTACTATCCATTGCACCTGTCTATCTTACAATGTCTGTACATTCAATTACTTTTCTTGTTTATCAGCCATTTCAATTGGAGGGAGTGATGGCAGTATCTGTGGGAGTAAAAACGCGGTCTTCAGAAAAGATCGTGCTACCTGTCGATGCAGGTAGAACCATGGTTGTACTTGCCCAAGAACCAGCCCCACCACACATAACCCACACTCATGCAGATTGTACCCCTACCCACTTGGATAGAGAACTAGCTACACCCCTTCTAACCCCAACCCCAACAGATAGACACTCAGTTCCCGTTGACACAGCACCGTCTCCACCACAGAGCACCCAAACACGAGCAGTTAGTAAGGCAACTGCAGTGCCCAAATCACGAGGACCACCACTCCGAACCCGAAGTCAACGCTTAAAGCAGAAGAAGAATTGTTCTCAGGTCAGGTTCCGTAGCTATGGTTCATACTACTTTGCTCTTGCATCACTATATTTACTGATACCAACTAATTTCAAATTTGAAGGATGCAATTGAAACTCCAATGGCACAACAGGTATGTTTTAAACCTATTTCTTCAACGTGTTTGGCTATTTGTTGTTGTAACTTGCTCTATGTTGATTTTAGTTTCAATTGAATAAACAGTTATGTTCTCATTCCATGCACATTACAAGTGTTGTTATTGCTGTGTAGTTTCCCACACTTATATTCTGTCTATGCTGCTTTGCCTTAAATAGATATGATTTGAACTGTATCTATCTTGATTTGTCAACATAAACTAGAATGATATAGACCATAAAGTGACCATACTACATACATATATGTTTGTTTCATGCTGTTATCCTGTCCACCTTACTACTGAACTGGTAAACCTGAGATGTGTTTGTTTGTTTCTCTTTTAGAACGCAGATAAAATATTGGAGAAGAGTACCCTGTTATGCAATGGGAAAGGAAGTAATGCAGATAAGGTTCAAGATAGTGAGACATCCCTGTTGGTCTCCAAGAAAGCTGATAAAAACTATATTGAAGACACTGAGACAACCCCAAAGTCCTGTCTTGATGTAGTGTTTGAGTTACTGGCTACCACTGCTGGCACCAGCTCTTCGAACTCGTTGCCTGAATCAGTTCGGCTTCTTGAGTCTCAACTTCAAGTTGAAAGACATCGATCAGATGTTATGCGACAGGAAGCCGAAGGACTGAGGAAGTCCCTGCAGAATTCAGATGCATACTTTCTGGTGCAACAGCAAGCGCTGGAGGACTTGCGCCAAACAAGATAAAGTTAATAAGCTTGCTAAGCATCTTGCCAGTATTATGGGTACCCAGGATATTGTTTCTTGATCTCTTCTGAAGTGGTTTTATTTCTGGGCTTGTTTTGCTGCGGCGTTTATATGCTGCTGTGTTCCCTATATTTGCACTGGTGGCGAACTTTGATGCCCAGTGGATGTAATATGTGTAATAGCCGTGATAGCCTAGTGTAAGTTGCTTGCTTATTTATTTCCTTGTTGTCTTGTTTATTTGTTTGCTTGTAGTCAGTGCAGTTCTTTTTCTATAGTTTGCTAGTGGTTGCAATAACCTATTTTTAAAACTAGGCTACAATAACCATGGGCTAATATTTACTGTAGTGACACTGGGCCTCCTACGGGTCGTAGAAACTGTGGGCCTTCTACGGGCCGTATAAACAGTGGGCCTTCTACGGGTCGTAGAAGCAGTGAGCCTTCTATGGGCCGTCGAAACAATGGGCCTTCTATGGGTCGTATCATCAATGGGACTTCTACGGGTCGTATCATCAATGGGCCTTATACGGGCCGTATGATCGATTGGCCAAACATGGGCCGAATAGACCGCATTTTGGCTATAAACGGGCTAGAGTTGGAATCGTCCGTTCATGGGCCGACCATAACGGGCCATCGTTAATAGGCCGTATTTGATGACGCTATGAAAACGGCCCAACGTATTAACGGACCACAAACGGGCCGACTGTAACCACGGGCTGAATTTGGCCCACAAGCAGAAAATGACAGTAACGGGCCGTAAGTAAACGAATGCTGGAAATGAGCCCAAGAATAAATGGGCTCTGAAGAAGGCCGGAAGATAACATGGGCTGGAAACGGCCCAACGATATAATAGGGCATTAATGGGTATAAAGTGATACACTGTTCATCACGGGCCAGTTTCACCACGGGCCGTTAACGGGTGTAAAGTGATACACTGTTCATTATGGGCCAGTTTCACCACGGGTCGTTAATAGGCCAAGAGTTACATAGGGCCTCATATGGGCTGAAAGACGTCATGTGCCATACTTGGGCCAGAAGTGGAAACTGGCTGGAATCATATTGGATGGCCCAGATGACGCTATTGGGCCTAATTCGGATAGGGTGTAATAGGCCTTGGGTTAGAGGGCTGTAAATGGGCTATATTCGAACAGGCCGTTAACAGGCTTTCCATGGGCCGGCCCGCCAGCTTTTGACCAAGTCAAACGAGCCGGGCTTTACACAGGAATGGGCCTCTGTTGGGCTGTGCCACGTGTCGATGTATCATAGGCGCCTATCTGACCCACTGACGAGCTGACACGTGTTTCGTCCGGCCAATAAGAATTTTACACATGGAAATTTCCCATTGGTCGGGGCTGTTAACGAGTTATCGGATCCAAAACTTGACCCGATAGCTTAACGGCGTTCCGTGACGGTGGATGCCACGTGTCGGTCACCCTTGACGAAAGCACTTCTATGATGCGCGATTTATCGTCATGGAAGTGGACACTTCCATGATGATAATTTTGGTAATGTCATGGAACACTTCTACGACAACACAAGTATGACTATCTTGATTCTGTCATAAATTTGTCATGGATGTACATGCATGACAAAAAATGCGACCTACTGTGACAAACACGTATCATCACGGAAGTGTATTTTTTTGTAGTGCTAGCTTGCCTTCCACGCCAAGTAGAGTCCCATCCGGACACGGGACGAAGTCTTCAATGTTGTATCTTCATAGTCCAATAGTCCGTCCAAAGGATATAGTCCGGCTGTCCGGAGACCCCCTAATCCAGGACTCCCTCACACGCCTTCAGTTGCACCAACTCTGCTTCGTCTACAGAACCAGGTGACATTTTCCAAGCTCGTTTAGCTGGGAGCGCCCATCGGGCTGCATTATTCCCAGGCCGCATGGGTCCGTCCCTGTGGCATGTACCCCTTTTGCTTATGTCTTCAGCTTACCTTGTTGGGGGCTCCCCTCGGGCTGCATCATCCCCAAGCTGCTTGGGCCGGACCCGGTGGCATGTACCTTCCTACATTTATCCAAGTTGATCTGGTCTCCATGTTTAACCTGCCAACTGCTGTCACCTGCTCGATTGCTGCCCACCATGGGTCTGTTCATCCTATGCAATCTGCTTGCATGTTAAAAGGGGGCTCCTGAGCATCGCGACTCAGGAGCTCTTACTGGCTCTCTAGCCCTCACCACCTGGCCTTGACCACGACATCGCGACCTGGCATACCTGTGGCGGCTGAGCTCGCTCGAGGGCCGGGACCTGAGGACGTAGAGTGCTTGCATCTAACCGCCTTGCAAGGACATACAGTCACCAAGACTCAAGACCAGGCGCAACCCGCCTTGAGGTAGGGCCTCGTGAGTCCCGCGCTGGCTCACGAGTGCCTAGATACACCTCGCAGCCCTGCCGTGCAAGCCACTTGTCAGGGTGGGGCTGTACACGCCCCGTGGGCTTCTCTCGGAGGGCCCCCCCCCATCCCATGCTTAAGTGGAAGCACCATGCTCCGCGCTGGCTAACGACACTGTCGAGGAGCGGCTATGCCTGTGTACAAGCGGAAGCACTATACTCCGCGCTGGTGATAAACAACAGAGGGAGGCCCCATGGTCGTACCGACCTCAGGGAGCCCAGAGCTTAGTGCCCAACCTCGCCACAACGCCTCCCCTCGTAAGAGCCGCACGAGGGGGCTGGGCACGGGGGCTACGCTCGGGGTCACATCCAAGCGCACGCCGCCCAACCAGGTCCCCCGGACCTGGGCGTCACGCGCCCCTCCCGAGGCCTCGGCGAGGGCAGGTATGGAAATTGTTTGCACGTCAAGGGGGACTCCTGAGCACCGCAACTTAGGAGCCTAACTAGTCACGTAGCCCCTCACTCCTTGGT
This sequence comes from Triticum aestivum, assembly GCF_018294505.1. Taxonomy (NCBI): domain Eukaryota; kingdom Viridiplantae; phylum Streptophyta; class Magnoliopsida; order Poales; family Poaceae; genus Triticum; species Triticum aestivum. Next base: position 243,808,996 of record NC_057800.1, read on the forward strand.
CCGTCCTGGTCTCCGGTCGGCCCAATGGCGGTTGAGGGATGCGCGGGGCCTGGCTCTGCCGATGTAGAACGTTAATCTATCCTCACGAACTCTCCCTATATGATGTTTGCGCGTCAAGGGGGACTCTTGAGCATCACGACTCAAGAGCCTAACTGGTCACGTAGCCCCTCACTTCTTGGTCTGTCCTGGTCTCCGGTCGACCCAATGGCGGTTGAGGTATGCGCGGGGCCGGGCTCTGCCAACGCAGAACGCAAAGCAAATAGGAAGGAAATCACCAAATCTCGAAGCAAATATTACAAGCATATTGTTCTCACAACACCAAATGAAAAGTCTAAACGCCTCCACGAGGCCTGATACATGTCACAGGAACGAAACGGGAAGAGTAGCCGCAGGTCACCCTGGATATCGCCATTGCCTGCGGAAGGTGCTCCCCCATGGGCAACGATGTTCTCACCTTCAGCTGCAGGATCCGCGGCGTCGCCAGACAGAGGATCAGAGACAAACCCGCGGAACTTCCCCAGCAAAGCCTCCACTTGACCTTCAACAACTGCAGCGGCGGCTTCGCAGTGGTCTTCAGCCACAGGCTCCAGCAGCTCGTCAAGGCGGGCATTAGGGTCGTGGAGGTACAGATGGCTGAGGACGCGAGTCAGTGCGGCTGAAGACAGGGCACGAGCTTCTGCTTCTGCCATGGGACCGAGACCATCGACGACCTCCTCAAGCGCCTTCACCACGAGAGGAAGCAGGTGGGCGGGGCCGTCCTTGTCGGTGTCCAGTGGCCTCTCCAGGCCGTGCTTGTAGAGTGTCTTCAACGCTGCGAGACCTCTTCTCGAGATCGGCGAAGCCCACGCGGTCTTCGGCCAGGACTCACGCCTTGGCATTCAGATCGGCCTCCCTCGTCCCCATCTTCTGCTCCAACTCTTCCAACCGGCGGCCTGCTTCCTCCCCAGCTCCGCCAGCTCAGCATCACGGTTCTTGACGGCTTCCTCCTGGGACTTCATCCCCTCCTCCTTCACCTGGTGGCAGCGTACCTCTTCGGCGTGCTTGTCGCGCAGGCTCTGCAACTCGCCCTCCAGCACTTGGCAGCGATCACAGGCGGCCTTGGTGTCTTTCAGTGCCTCCTCACGATCGGCTGCAGTGCTAGCCGCTCCTCGCTTCTCCTCCTCGAAAGCCACAGCAGCCTGGCTCAGCGTTGCGCGAACCGCCAGGTCAGAGTGAAGCCAGCCAGAGGCCAGCTCTAGACGCCCGGCCACTAGGCGCGGGTCCGCGCTCAGGAGATCCGCCTGCAGCCGGGTCATTTCCGAAAGGGCACGCCCCAAGACAGCAGAAGGAATAGAGGAACCAGGGAGTGGAGGTGCTGCGGAGGGAGGAAGCGGCACCGTCACCAGGCCTCGGGAGACCGCGGGTTCCGGAGCTGCTAGGATCTCGTCAGCCGCGCCAAGCGCCGGCGCCTCCGGAGCCAGCGGGGCCATGGGGGCTGACTCCACGCGGCGATGTTCTTCTTGGCCCCGTGAGGACGACCAAGATGGGGAGATGCGGGTGTTGTTGCCTCCTTTCTCTACGGAGGGAGGCACGGTCGCTGTACCCTCCTTCCTCTTCTTCGCAGAAGATGCCGGCCTGATCAACCAAGGGCAAGCGTCAGGAAATAACAAGTACCGGCAGGGATAAAGCGAAGCTCGAAACACCTACCGGTCCACCGCAAAGTACTCCACCTTTCGCTTATGAAGCTTGAGGCCTGACGGCATCGGGACCTGAGGGGCAGGCGTTCGGGCTCTGGCGGCGCCAGGCGTTGCGGAGGCGGAACCGGATCCAGCCCCAGGAGGCGCCGGGGTGGAGGCGGCACCATGGACCACCAGAGACGACCTACCCTTTGTCGGTATGAGGGGTTGCTCCCTCTCCCCTTGGTAGGCATTGGCTTCGGCATCATCAGGAAGGGCGCGGAGAATCTCAGCCTTGCTCAGAGGGGAGGTCTCCCCCACCTCTTCTGGGGTCTTCTCCGAGTCCACCTCCTCCTCCTCTCCGCGGGACTCGCTAGAAGACACCTCCACCGGTTTCTGCGCCGTAGGAGCTCCCGATAACACCGGCAACACCAGCCCGCGCGCATCAAAGGTCGGCCTGGAGGCGACGAATTCCTCCCGGTCCCTGTTCCTGCGTTGGAACAAGGGAATGAAGGCGCTAGGCGGGTACTCCTGGTTGTCTTCGACTATGAGACGCAGGACAACGTCCAGTTCATCGTCAGGCAGCTCCCTCGGCCTTAGGCGGGCCTTCTATTCCCCTCCTTCAAGCTCCCAGAAGTGGCGCGTGCGCGCCTGGAGTGGGGCAACCCGCACGTCAGGAACTCCCTCAGGAGCATCGCTCCCGTTATCTTGGACACCCTTGCATTGCCCGGCTTCAGGTCAGTCATCATTTGTCCCAACACTGACGATGCCCGCTGGTCGACAAGCTCCGCCCTGGGCCACTCCTTGCCCTGCTGGGGCCCCTCTATCGGCAACATCAGGCCCGGATGGACGAGCTTGGCATCCATCATGACCCATTTGGACCGAATATTATCGGCCCTCTTCCCGGTGCTCGAGATCGAGTTGGCCTTGCCAGACGCAATGAAGTTGGCGCATCCGGAGATGTGACCCTCGCTGATGCGGAGGAAGAAGAAATGGCGCAGGAGTGCCACGGACGGCATCACACCCAGGTACGCCTCACACTAGTAGGCGAAGATGGACAGGAGGAGGACAAAGTTGGGATGGAGGTGCAATGCCTGCAGCCCGTAGTGGTCGAGGAGTTCATAGAAGAAATCAGAGAAGGGAGGAACCAACCCAACAGCGACGCTGCTCGAGAAGAAGGGGAAGAAGGTGCTCCCCTCAGGCTCCGTCTCGTCGGAGGCTAGCCAGAGATCCGTCTTCCCCCACTCGTTGCTCTCTCCCGCCGTCAGCAGGCGCACGGAGGCAAGGCTCTTCTCTGTGACAGTGGGCGCCTCAAGAGCAGGCTTGTGCCAAGCTGGAGCCGAGGAAGTCTTGACCTTGCACGTCGCCATGGGCGGCTGATGCAGAGCAAGGCCGGAGCAGATCTAGAGGTAGCGGCGGCGAAGAGCAAGAAAGGGGATCTCGAGTGAGGCAAGGAAGAAGCAAGGAAGGCAAGTGCTGCCTGCACTAGCCATTTTCTCAGGTCAAGCAATTATCGAGGCAGCATGGGGAAGTGGAGGCGCTCACGTCCAATCAACCGTCACGCGTCAATTGAGGCCGCAGGCTTTGGGGGCCCGCAGTGCTCCGTACATGGCCCTTGGCTTCGCCGCGAAGCCAAGCCCGAGCGCACCTTGGGCTCGGGGGCTACTGTCGGTGTCCTGGGAATGGGGGTCCCCAGACTTGCCTGCCAGTGGCCCGCGGCGTGGCTGAGCCTGTAGGACGTACGACCCATCTTAACAAACAAAGCATCCAAGACCCTCGCGAAGGTCCAAGCCTCGCGAGGCGGACGATGCAAGACCTCCTCGGGAGTATCCTAGCTAGGCAGGCTCACGAGGAGCGGAGATATCAAGGCGGGGTAAACCTCATGAGACCCTCGTGACGTGAGCCATGACGCACGACACCAGGCAGGCGCCAGGCGGGCGCCAGCGTGCGCAGCGTCCTTGTTTCGTCTTTGGTGCTAAGGAGGCCAGCGCAGGCGAAGAGTACCCAGGCATCAGGCAAAGGTTGCTATATTGGTGCAACGAGACCAAGACTAGGAGGATGGCAAGACGGAGGTCATCGTGGAGCCCAAGACGGCGTCACCACCAGAGCCTTTGGCAAGCAAAGACCACTTGTGTCAGGATAGCTTGTACTAGCTGTCCCCCTTCGAATTAGCCCGCCATTGTTGGCTCCCTTCCTCCTTGATATTTCGGAAGAGGAACAGGGCCAATATAAATAGGGCTAGCCACCACCTTAGCAAGGGCGGGAGAGAGAGAGAGGGGGGGGACGGATCATGAAGGCACAGATCATTCGGGGACGGATCATTCAGACCATCCTCACACACACAAGCTCACCGAGCTCAAGAACACCTCAACCTTAGGAGGCTATTCTTCCTTTGTACTATTCACCATCAGCCCTAGAGGCAATCCACCACCACCACACTGGAGTAGGGTATTACACCACAACGGTGGCCCGAACCAGTATAAATCTTGTGTCTTTCTGTGTTGCGAGTTCGTCGAGTTCGTCCTCGAGATCTTAGTGAGCTAGGGCATAGATTGGTAGTAAGGAAAGACTTCGCGTGCACCCCAGTGTTCGAACCTTAAGGGTTTGCCGGAACCCCACATCCGACATAGTATTCATACTACTTCAAGCTGCATTAAATCAACACATGCAAGTATCAAAAGGAGTCACGACATGCATCGATAAACTCAAATTATTGAAATATATCGAGTACAGTGCTTTGATGTGTCACGTCAACTCGTACAAGATCGAGAAGTTTGATTACTACAATGCCCTCTCCCTCGCGGACTGAGCTCCGGTGGCTGCACCTGCCTTTGGCTGCATGACAGGTGGGCCACCCGCCTGTTGGGCCCACCTGTCATGCACGCATAGGCAGGAGAAGTAAGTCAATGAATCTGCGTCCCTCCCTCGCCCATGAGAGTGGTGGCTGGCAGGATTAGGAGAAGCTTTCGTTCGCTACACGGTCTACCTCCCTCACGCGATGGACATGCAGCAGTTCAATCGGTGTTAGATGGCCAGAAGCATGCATTAGTACTCCATCATTGTTCGACTTCCTGAAGAGGCAAAGAGCCAAGCACAGCCCGGATGCTCGTGTGGCAGTTTCATGTGTAGAGTAGTCTAGGATAACGTGTACTGTGCCAGTAAGCTTAAAATCGTTGGGGTCGGCTCCATGCTTATTTACTAAAATAACCTTCTGGCCCTACCTGTCATCCTGGTGATTGTAGTTTGCATGCTCATCTTGTCAAGACATGAATATATATTTTAATTTGTGGTGGGGTAAATGTTAGAGGTTGCAGCAAATGGAGTATTCTACACTACGGGTCTTTCAGCCAAGTTTAGAGGCAACCATGTGGGGCCAGTGGCTCGCGCCAACTCGTACAACGAGGAGAAGCTTGATTTTACTACTACTCACCTTCTCCCTAGCCCATGCGCGTGGTGGCTCGCAAATGAGGACAGGCTTTTGCTTATACTAATACTATAACAAGCTATCCAACTAGTTGTGTATCACTACTCAGTTTGCCATTAGAAGTTACAACTACTCAAAAATGCCATCGATCTGTGTGATGCCTTCTCAAAAATGCAATTAGATATCTCAAAAATGCCATTGTTAAGTTAGATGTTTGCTCAAAAATGCCATTAGACATTGTGATTTTCACGTCAAACCCGTTGACCATGTTACATGACAAAAATAAGCCGATTCTCATAATGATAAGTGTGGCCCCGCTTGTCAGGAGTAACCAAGCGAACAATTTTACAAGAAAATAAGAACGTTGTTGGGATCAAGTAGGCCCCACACTTTATTTTATTGTAGTGAGATAGAGGGAGAGCTGGCATGTTGGTCCATCGGTATTTATGTCATTATAACATGGCAAAAGAGATTTGAGTCACAAAAATGGTGTCTAGCACAACATACCCCTCAAATAAAACTAAGCACCCTGAAATTCTTTGACAAAACTAAGCACCCTGAAATTCTTTGACAACTAAACTATTGGCTATATGATGTTGGCCATATATATTGTATGTATATAATGTGAAGAAACGAGTGGTAGTCGTAGTACTATATCAACTAAAAGATGAACTGTAAGAAATACTAGTATGTATGTACTGAAGAGTTAAAGTAACAAGAAGAAACATAACATAGTTCTGCTGGGGGCTTAGCACAACACACCACTCAAATAAAACTAAGCACACCAGAAATTAAACTAAGCAACTAATACGGTAGACACTACATTAGAACCACCATGAGCAATGATACTGCCACCTTACTCGGAGTCCTCGTCCACGTCCTCGACTTCGTCCTTGTCCCTCTTCCTCTTGGCCAATACTTCTTTGCTTGAACTGCACACTTGGCTCTTTCTCTTCATCCAACCCTTGTAGATATTGAAACAAAGGTAGCCACCCATTGCAGCGTAGTGGATGTGGTCTATATCTAGTACACTGCCATGCACGATGAAACGTGTGCGGAGGTTTCTTAAGTTTACTGTATGAAGGATGAACCATGGCTCCTTCCAGGGTCAGCATCGAAGGCTGATCACGGGAGGGCACCAGCCCTTCCTTCTGGAGGTCGAAGGGGTTGCCTACAATGAGGCCTATCCGACCCAGGATTTCCTTGGCGTTCCTAAAGTCTACAGTAACGAATTTTACTCAGCCGCCCTTGAGGAACTTCTTGAATTCCTCGCACTCAACGTCAGCATTGCATATGTGGTAGACCAAGCATAAGTCATGCACGCAAACCTGGATCACGGCGGGATTTTTCTTCTCTGCCTCCTTTAGATTCTTCTCACTTCCCAGGACTGTGGTGTACTCAACATCTAGCCCAGCGACCCACTCATCATTTGAGTTTTCGAACATGCGTTTGAAGCGAGCAAGGCATTCTTTCACCGTTGCAGAAGAACGGGTGTAGATGACGTCGAACTCATCGCCGGTGATGGTTCTAACCTTGTCTCACCGCCGATCATGGAGATTTGGGACGCCATGGATTTGGTAGGAGGGTTAGGATTAATGGAACTGCCGTAATGTGAAAGGACGGGATGACTAGGAGCGGTTGATCGATTGTAAAAATGCCGAGTGGGTGGCGTGCGAACGGCAGGGTAGTGAATTGCCTGGTTGATAAATGGATTCATGCACAGTACTATGGGAGCCCAATTAGATTTCATGTCTACTCGACGCCAAATTAAATGTATTTTGATGTCATGTCAAGCGTCGGGAAAATTGCAGGTGATATGAAGCTTCCGAGAGCCCTTGGATCTGAGATCGAACGGTTGCATTGCGTGATTCTAGGCCTATGGGTGAATATCCTATCCTGGAGGGTTATTTTACAAATTTTCAGCAACTTAGCATGCGACCGTTCGATCTCAGATCCAAGGGCTACTAGCAGCTCGTATCATGGTTGCTCCTACCACGACCGTCGTCTCGCTCGCGCGGTCGCGCCCATGGAGATTTTGGTTTGAGACTAAGTTTGCCTAAGGTTGCCACACCAAAGGTTAGGCAAGTTTGACCAACTTGGGTGGGTGTTTTGTTCAAGCCACACCTTAGGCAAGCCATACTAGGGTCCCACATCACATACACTCAAAAAGTGTGGCAAGACTCCCTTAGGCTTGCCAACTTGTGGCTCTCATTTTGAAGAACTATAACCTTAGGAAAGTGTGGCAATATTGTATGGCAAAGTGTGGCATGGTTAGGCCTAGAACCAAATAGCCTAGGCTGTTTGGTTCTAGGACTAGCATTGCCACACTTTGCCACTTATTTTTGCCAAACTTGCCTAATGTTAGTTCATCAAAATGAGAGCCACAAGTTAGCAAGCCTAAGGGAATCTTGCCACACTTTTTGTGTGTATGCCATGTGGGGCCCAAGTGTGGCTTGCCTAAGACGTGGCTTGAACCAAACACTCACCTAAGTTGGTCAAACTTGCCTAACCTTAGTTGTGGCAATCTTTGGCTAATTTAGTCAGAAACCAAACAACTTAACATGGTGCGTTAGGCTATCTGATGTTGGCATGTCATACATAGTCATCACTTAGTCACTCATACTACAACAAGGTTAGCTATAAGAGTAGTTTTTTACTTCTCTCTATCTCTTTCTGTGTAGTATTTATTGCATTTGCCAAGGAGTGACCTCTTCCAATGAAATGGTGCTTAGATGAGGTGCCATGGGCATTAAATGGCTTAGCAACTCAAGTCCCCAATGCATAGGTGCTTAGTTTTTTGTTGCTAAGTTTGCTTCATCTAGGTACACGCGCTTAGCACCGTTTCTTCCTGGGGTCACCAAACTAGTCTCTCTCTTCTTAATTAACTTGCCACATCAGACTTTATGCCTATGTGGCAGGCTTAGCACCTATAGGATCAAGTACAATAGTGGGCTATAAGCCTGCTTTACATGGCATTTTTGCATATGTGGGGGAAAGAGGCAAGGAAAAAGTGGAGGAGTGGGCTCTCATGCAAGAGCCAGTCTCTACATGGTGGAGCGTCGGGAGAGGCACCTGTATGGAGGTGGTCAGGAATTGGGAGGCTCACGTCGGTCCTAGCGCCGCAATTAAAATGATATGGCAAGTGAAATCACCAGGCCCCACCTGTCCAGCAGTAAAACTCGCTGTCAAATCACACAGCCCTATGTTTGCAGCAGCCTACTCCCTCATATATGTACGCAGGGGCCTGAGCGCTTTCTTTACTAGGTTTGCTCTCTTCATTTTCTCATCATCTCCAGATCTAAACAAGACAGCGATAGCGACATTTTCTCTCTGCTCACCGCTGGTCACAGATCCGGCTAGATCCCTTCGGCTGGTGTGTGTAGAGGACAATGTGCATCGTTCATGCGGTCATCACCGGTGAGGGAGGAAACCCACAGTGATCGGAGGGGCCCGATCCTCTGGCCGTGTCGTTCTCTCTGACACAGCGCCGACTCGGGAGGTCCTCCGACCCTTCTTCCTCCTTGCCGTATTGTGCGCAGATCCGACCTGCCGCCACCGACATCCTAACGACCCTCAGGTATAAGTTGTTCAAAAGTGGCCTTTCTCTACTGCCCCAGCTCCCCACGTGTCTGCATGTGCATATTTTTCTACTCCCATCAGCTCTTCCAAAGCTACCTAAATTTTTAGTATTATTAGAGGTAAATCTACTTCATGCATTCGAATCTAGGACTTGGTTCAAACAACAAAGAAAGGGGGGAAAGTTGTAGCATGAATCTAGGACTTGATTCAAAGAGGAAATAATATGGTGAAAGTAGTAGAGACCGGATACCCAACCGGTCTCTTGGTTGAAAAGGGAAGTAATGGGAAAACGCAGTACAAACTGGATGAGGAACAGATCTATTATTGGTTGAAAAAAGGATAGAAAGTGGCGGCTAGTGGACAAGTCAACAGAGTACGTACATGATTAGATTTGGTGCTCTCACATAGTAAAAGGTCTCCAGGATTAGAATTGCTTCCCTCGCATAGTAAAAGGTCTCCATGGTCAGAATTGCTGACCCCACATAGTAAAAGGTCTCCAGGATTAGATTTGCTGCCCTCACATAGTAAAAGGTCTCCAGGATTAGATTTGCTGCCCTCGCATAGTAAAAGGTCTCTAGGATTAGATTTTCTGCCCTCACATAGTAAAAGGTCTCCAGGATTAGATTTGCTGCCCTCATAGAGCATGAACAAACTCGGCATCACCAATTTATGCATCCTTGTAGGTACATTGTGCTGATGCGTCCACTGTCACTTGTGTCGGGACGCCGATAAGTCACACCGATCTAGCATGTAACACTTCATATCACTTTGCGGCCTCACACACGGTATTCCCACGGGTGCCACCTTACCTGGCCCGGGACCGTTTGCGCCTTTTGGCTCACGTATATGATAGTGTCGCTAGCATCCATATGACAGAGAACCCGGGCCGACATGACTAGTCGTGAACCCAAAGTGGCACTAACTTACAGGGACATGCATACATGAATCAACCTCGAGCATGTCGGTCAACCGCGTATGAATTCGGGCTGTAGCACTGGGCTAACAGGACTCCGGGAACCCGGGCTGTAGCAGGCTAGGTAGGACTCCGGATGTCACCGCGTGACATTTCCCCGAAGGGATAGACACAGGGACGAAGTGAATCACATGCCGGCCAGTCAAGTGTTACGGAGCAGTAGTGTTGGGCTAGCAGGACTCTGGTGAACCGGGCTGTAGCGGACTACTATGGCTAATGGAAGCACAAGACTACATTTCCCCATAAGAGAGGCTACCAGGTATAAACAACTAGGTTGTCGGATCCCACACATAGCAATACACATTACACGTACGCATAACATGCAAGTATGTGCTGTACAACATGGCATCACAACATAACTCAAACTCATATAGATAAAGGCCTAGAAGAGCCACATAGCATTCAATACAAACAGGGGTCTCATGACCCATCATTCATAGCATACAAGCAACGGAAGCATTACATGTCTGAGTACAGACAACTACAAAAGGAAAAGACTAGGAAGCCTGACTAAACCCGACCTTCCCAAGGGTACAAGATCGTAGCTGGGATACAAGCTACTCGTCGAAGTCACTAGTGTAACCAACTGCAAAACATAAATAAGCAAACGTGAGTACGAAGGTACTCAGCATGTCTTACCTCAGAACTATCTACATATGCAACATTATCAACAAAGGGGGTGGTGGAGTTTTAACAGCAGCAAGCCAGCTTTGACTCAGTGGCTAACCTATACTACGAGTATCAGAAACTTCTTTGAGGTGAGAAGACGCACACGAGTCCACATATTCACCATATCAATACTCCACTATGGATCCATTCCCGTCTCCCTACGAGAAGGCCATCCATGGAACTCATGCTTATCTTGCGGATTTTAGAGTATCCACTTCAAGTTGTCTATGTACTACATAAGTCCTCCAAGTTTCCATATCCGAGGAAAATGGCTATTTGAATAGATAATGTTGACCCTGCTGGGGTGTACTTCTTCACACATGCTCTCACCACTTATAGCCCTGTACACGTCATGTACCTCGGCAACCTTCAAGTGGAAGCCGGGCGAGGGTGTCGGCCATGACCTGACTAACCACACAAGTCTCTCATCCAGTTTTATCGCCTATTCAGGTTCCATCCGCAAGGAGATCTGACCGGGGTGTCGCTCACGGCCCCAAATGATGTGAGCAGGGTTCCCAAGCCCACCATCCAGGTGCCACTTGGTACACCGTGCCACGGTGACTAGTCTGTCCCAAGCCCGTCCCATCGGACACGACCTGGTAGACAAGTAGCACTACCTACAAACGCCAGAAACTAGTTGCAACTCCTGGACAGAGATCAAGTGGATTAATAAGCCGAGAGGGGCCGGATAACCGGAACCAAATGTGTGGTAGTAACTGGACTTGGATAAGATACACAGAACTCAGTGCTTAGGGACGGTTCCAATGAGACAACCCACCATGTACTCCTACATGGCCTCTCATTGCTACCTTTACCAAAACGTGTTCACACACTTAGCCTTTATCGGTAGGACATGTTCACCACTCCGATTCATTCCTGATGAATCAAACCTGACACAACTCTAAGCATAGCCGACATAAAGAAAACAAGCATGGATGAGTAGGCACATTAGGGCTCAAGCAACTCCTACTCATGCTAGTGGGTTTCAACTATTTACTGTGGCAATGACAGGTCATGTAGAGGAATGGGTTCAACTACCGCAGCACAAAAGTAGCAGTTGAATCGTTGTTGCCCTAATGCAGTATAAGGAGCAGGAGCGAGAGAGTGGGATTTTATCGAAATGCTCAAGGAGGTTTGCTTGCCTGATAGAACGACGAAGGGGTACGGCTCCTTTGACAGGTACTCGGGAACACCTTCTAGAGTTGAACCTATCAAGAAGAAACGGTGCTGGCGATAAACACACAAACAAATGCAACAAAATGATGCATGAACATGACATGTGCAAATGCTAGTGTCTAGGCTAATGCAAGATGCTACCAAGTTGGTTGAAGCCCATTTGAATCAAAGATTCAAATGCAATTCAAAATGAAGCATTTAAAATGCCCATATTATGTTTTCACTTATACAGCATGTATAAATTGGTTTTTCATGCATGTAACTGGCATAAATGGATTCCTTGCATTTTTCTGATAATTTTTCATATATAATTTATTTCATTCTAAGCTACGGTTGAATTATTATGATTTTTTTAAGTTTAGGCAATATTCTGGAATTTCCTGAGTTAAATTAATTCCATAAATCAATTATTGCGTCAGCTCTACGTCAGCATGACGTAAGCGAGTCAACGGGGCTGACCAGGTCAAACCTAACCAGTGCGTCCCACTGGTCAGTGACCCAGTCAACTAACTAAGTTAGTTACTCCTAACTAACTGGGCAGGGCCCACTAGTCAGTGACTGTAGTAGCTAACCTAGTTAGTTAATTAGTGCTAACTATAGTAATTAGTTGGGCGGGGCCCGCAAGTCAGTGAGAGAGAGGGGGGAGGTCAAACTGGGCTGTGGGGGTCAACCCATGCCAGTCAAAGGTCAGCGGCCGCCGGCGTTTAGCCGCCGGCGAGCCAAACGCGGCGGTGCGCTGTGGGTTTTGCTTACAGGGGGCTATTTGGCACGTGGAGTGCAGCTACGGGGTGCGGACGCTCGTCCGCATCCAGCCATGGTGTTGGCACGGCTGGGGAGCGGCCAGAGTGGCTCCGGCGACGATGAGTGCGGCGGCCGGAGTTCGGCCAGGTGCGCGCGCGGTGTTTTGGGGCACAACAGGAGCTGCGAGCGGGTCCGCTCGACTTGCCAGAGTGCACTGAGTGCAACGGCGAGCTCGGCTGCGAGCTGCGGCGGCTGTGGCCACGACGGCGAGGGGCTGCGGCGGCGATGGCTTCGGCCGGGGTGGAAAAAGTGGGCACATGGTGCAATAGAGCACGGAGAGAGAGGGAAACGGCAGAGGAGCTCACAGCGAGGGTAACGAAGGACTCGGCAGGCGCGGGGACGGCCGGTGGGTAGCGAATCGATGGCGAGGATCTTCGGTGGCCGACAAGGGGAACGGTGGTGCTTGCAGCGTCCAGGGGCTTCCCGCACCGTGCGTCTCGTCGAGGAGGCGTAGCCCACAGCGGCGGAGCGCGTGGACACGACAGTGGGACGAGGAGGAGGCAGTGGCTGCGGCAATGGCGAGCGATGGCGTCGGCTGCGCTCGGGTGCGGGCGAGTGAGGGTGACAGAAGAGAGGAGAAGCACGGGGGAGAGTGAGACGGGGTCGGGGAGGCTGCGTGGTGTCTCCAGGGGCGTCTAGAGGGAGGCGGCAAGCAGGAGGTGGCTGGGCATGCGCCAGCATGCGTCGGCCACGCGCTTGGCGTCCTCCTGGCAGGAGGTAAGTGGTGACTGGTAGAGGCCAGTGGGCTGGGCCTCTGCTGGGCTGGCTGGGGGTAAGTGTTTTCCCTTTTTTTGTTTTCTTTTCTATTTGACTTAAAAATAAATACCAGCACAAATATAAGAATGTTGAGAGTCCTTGTGACCACTAGTTATACTATACCAGAAGCCCTCACCAAATTCAAACATTTTTGGAGCCTTTAAAATATTTATATTATTTTAAACATCTCCAATTCAAATACATATGGGTTCATTCAAAAATCCAGAATGTTTAGCAAAAATGTGCATCACCCCTGGTTGTTAATTCCAACATTTTCGAAAGACCATGAACATTTTTGAAAAGCATTTTGGGTTCATTGAAATTCCATTTTAAATTTGAACCTATTTGAATTGCTTTGGTTCTAGGGTTTGAAACATCCCCATTTCAATTTCATTTGAAATTTAAACATGATGCACAAAAGCAAGCCTAGGATCATACCAGAACTAGGGATGTGACAACTGGCCCCCACTCGGAAGAATCTCGTCCCGAGATTCAGGAGTTGGCGGAAAGAAAGCTGGGTACTCAAGTTGAAGACGATCTTCTCGCTCCCAGGTAGCTTCTCTCTCGGCATGATGAGACCACTGAACCTTGAGAAACTTGATGTTATGACGTCGAGTGACACGCTCTGCTTGATCCAGAATGCGAACGGGGTACTCTCGATAAGTGAGGTTATCTTGGAGATCAAGCGTTTCATGGTCCACTCCGCGGATGGGATCCGAGAAGCAACGCCTGAGTTGAGAGACGTGGAAGACATCATGAACTCGAGAAAGATGTGGGGGTAGTTCCAATTGGTAGGCAACCTCTCCTCGTTTAGTGAGAATGCGAGAAGGACTAATGTAACGAGGAGCCAACTTGCCCTTGATACTGAAACGATGGGTACCCTTCAAAGGAGTAACCCGAAGGTAAGCCTTGTTGCCAACTTCATAAGCCACTTCCTTATGATGACGGTCATACTGGCTCTTTTGACGAGATTGGGCTGTTTTCAAATTTTCACGAATGATGTGCACTTGCTCTTCTGCCTCCTGGATCATATTCGGCCCAAAGAATTGTCTTTCACCGGTTTCTGACTAGTTCAAAGGTGTTCGCCATCTTCGTCCATATAGAATCTCGAAGGGTGCTTTCTTAAGGCTAGATTGGTAGCTATTGTTATAAGCAAACTAGGAAAAGGGAAGACATTTCTCCCAATCCATACCGAATGAGATAACGCAAGCTTTAAGCATGTCTTCAAGAATTTGGTTGACCCTTTCCACCTGACCACTTGACTGAGGGTGGAAAGCGGTACTGAAAGAAAGATGAGTTCCCATGGCATTCCGGAAACTTGCCCAGAAATGAGAGGTGAAGAGACTGCCACGGTCTGAATTGATCTCTAGTGGAACACCATGGAGTGACACTATTCGGGAGATATATAAGTCAGCGAGCTGACTAGCAGTGATACTCTCTCGAACAGGTAGGAAGTGAGCCACTTTGGAGAGACAATCAATGACTACGAAGATAGCATTATTTCCTTTCTTGGTCCTGGGAAAGCCAGTGATGAAGTCCATACCAACTTTGTCCCATTTCCACTCGGGAATAGCTAAAGGTTGAAGGGTGCCAGCAGGTCTTTGATGCTCTACCTTAACGCGACGTCAAACGTCACAGTTGGCAATATACTGAGCGATTTCTCTCTTCATCCTAGTCCACCAGAAGCTCTGGCGTAGGTCCTGATACATCTTGGTACTACTGGGATGAATCGTGATAGGAGATTCATGGGCCTCCTTAAGGATCAGTTGCTGCATCTATTGACATTTGGGAACCACCAAACGGTTTCCAAAGTAAACAACACCTCGTTCATCCATAGAGAAACAGTTGGCAACTCCCTTTGAAATATTTTTCTTGATCCGGGAAATTCCCGTATCATGCTTCTGAGCCTCTATGATCTGATCCGTAAGGGTAGGTTTCACCACCAAGGTAGAAAGGGAACCATGAGGAGCTATGTGAAGATTAAGCTTACAGAATTCCTCATGGAGGGGTGGTTGACATTGTTGCAACATGAGGTTGTTGCAATAGGATTTACGACTTAAAGCATCAGCCATGACATTGGCTTTGCCTGGGGTGTAGGTGATTCCTAAGTCGTAAACCGAGATCAACTCCAACCAACGTCTCTGTCTAAGATTCAGATCCAGTTGGGTGAAGATATACTTGAGACTCTAATGGTCAGTGTAGATTTCGCAATTGGTACCCAGAAGGTAATGTTGCCAAGTCTTAAGTGCATAGACTACGGCTGCAAGCTCTAGATCATGTGTAGGATAATTTTCCTCATGTGGATGCAGCTGTCGAGATGCATAGGCAATCACATGACGATCCTGCATAAGAATGCAACCTAGTCCTTGACGCGAAGCGTCGCAATAGATAACAAAGTCTTTAGTGAAATCTGATGGCACGAGTTTGGGCGCAGAAGTCAGGCGTCTTTTCAGTTCCTGAAAACTGTGCTCACACTGTGGGGTCCACTCAAACCTTTTATCTTTCTTGAGAAGCTCCGTGAGGGGTTTGGCCACTTCGGAGAAGTTTTCAATGAAGCGGCGACAATAACTAGCTAGACCAAGAAAACTCCTAACTTGTTTGACCGTTTCGGGTGGAGTTAATCGAGAACGGCTTTAACTCTCTCGGGATTGACAGCAATGCCCTTACCAGAGATCACGTGGCCCAAATAGGTCACTTCTGGCAACCAAAATTCACACTTGGAGAACTTGGCATAAAGGCGGTGCTCTCTGAGTTTTTCTAGCACAAGTCTAAGATGTTCGACATGCTCTTCCTCGTTCTTCGAGTTAATAAGAATATCATCGAGGTAAACCATGATGAACTTATCTAAGTACTCCATAAAGATCGAGTTCATCAAGCGGGAGAAAGTAGCTGGAGCATTGGTTAGTCCGAAAGACATCACGGTGTACTCGTATTGACCATAACGAGTGACAAAGGCCGTTTTGGGGATGTCCCCGTTTCTGATTTTGATTTGGTGGTAGCCTAACCTCAAATCCATCTTGGAAAAGACTGAGGATCCAGCGAGCTGATCATACAGTTCATTGATCCTGGGGAGCGGATACTTGTTCTTTATCGTGACCACATTAACGGGGCGATAATCTACAACCATCTGATCCGTACCATCCTTCTTCTTGACGAAGAGGATAGGACAAGCCCAAGGAGAAGAACTGGGACGGATGAAACCCTTTTGCAAGGACTCATCAAGCTGTTTCTTAAGCTCGGCTAACTCCAAAGGTGCCATCTTGTATGGTCTCCTAGAGATTGGAACAGTTCCTGGGATAAGTTCTATGACAAACTCTACATCTCTGTCAGGTGGGACACCTGGCAGTTCTTCTAGAAAAACATCCGGGAAGTCACGGACTACCAGGATATCTTCAAGGTCTGGAAGAGAGCTGGCATTAAGAGAATAGAGTTGGCGCTTTGCAACTCTAGTGGAGACGGTGACTATCTTGCCAGATGGGTGTGTAAGCTGAACAGACCTTGTGTAACAATCAATCTTGGCATAATGAGCTTTCATCCAGTCCATACCCAAGATGATGTTGATATCTGTAGACTTGAGGGCTATAAGTGATGCAAGGAATACAAGTCTGTCAACAAGTATTTCATTACCATGGCTTACACTAGAAGTTTGCCATTTGGATCCAGGAGTTTGAATGACTAGTGGAGAGGGCATATCACAAAATGACATGTTGTGCAAGTTAGCGTAGCTTTCGGAAATGAAGGAATGAGATGCTCCAGTATCGAACAAAACCGATGTTGGATGGCAATTGACAAGAAGCGTTCCCAGTATGACGTCGGGATCATCTTGAGCTTTTGTAGCTGAGACATGGTGCACACATGCTTGTTCGATGGAGGCTGGCTTGGTACTGATCATCTTGCCTGATGGATTTTCACGGCCAATAGACCTCTCAGACTGGGGTGGAGTATAACTGGACTGAGGGCAGTCACGTGCGTAGTGTCCTGGTTCTCCGCAGGTGAAGCAAGTTCCTGAGGTAGGACATGGTCCTACATTGGCAAGTGGTCCACTAATAGGCCTGGGTGGAGCACGTTGCTGAGCTAGGTGAGGCACCACATCGGATGGCCTCGGTGCATATCCAGGTGGAAGAGCTGAGTTCGGCATCCAAATCCGTCGCTTCTGAGAGCTAGAGGGGGAGGAAGAACCTAGATCACGGTTGTGCTTACGAGACTCCTCGTAAGTGAGCTGAGCTGTCTCTGCATTAATGGTCTTGTTCACAAGAGCCTGGAAAGTATCACAATGATGCAGGTGGAGATCACGACGCAACTTAGGGTTGAGACCCTTCCAGAACCTAGCCTGCTTCTTAGCGTCCGTGGACACTTCTTCTGTAGCATAGCCGGCGAGGTTTCCAAACTCTCTACTGTAAGCATCAACAGGCAGCTTACCCTGGGTAAAGCTATAGAACTCTTCCCTCTTGCGGTCAATGAGAGCCTGAGGAATGTGGTGCTCTCGAAAAGCCTCGGTGAAATCCTTCCACGTAGGAATCTGGCCAGCTGGAAGCATAGCCTCATAGCTCTGCCACCAAATACTAGCAGGACCTTCCAGGTGATAGGTAGCATAGGTGACCTTGTCACCTTCAGCCACGCTTGCAGAATGCAACTTGTGAGTGATGCTCCGGAGCCAGTCATCTGCATTGAGTGGCTCAATGGAATGATGGAAGGTGGGTGGTTTCAGACCAATGAAGTCGGTGATAGAAACCAACTTCTTACGCTGATGTGCGGTGTTCTGCTCAATCTGTGCCAGCAAGTGGTTAGTCTCATGCTTGTTCCTCTCGAATGCTAACAAGAACTCTGCCATCAAAGGCTGGTCAGGAGGATCCTCGTCCCTACCATCTCTGTGGTTCTTGCTATGAGCAACTAAACCTCGGTTAGCAGACGACATCCTGGCACAGAAACCAAGGAAACAAGGATGGAATTAGCATCGACATAAGGATGCGGAATGTAATGCAAAAGCATTGGAAACTCTTGAAATCCTAGGACAATTTCGGCAGCATAACGGCTGTAAAATGCTCAAAAGGATTTTGACATTCATCAACGGAATAGCATAATCAATTAACATCATAATATCAAGGTTCTGGGTCAAACTAATGACACACGGAAGTAATAGAACTGTACGGAGACAAAACCCAACAATCCTAAGTCTTTACGGTTTAGTAACACGTCATCCTGAGAGATAGAGGAGAAGCCTAGGCCTTAACCCTCATAGAAAAGAAGAGGCTGACTCAGCAAGAATAACATGAGGTAAAGGAGTAAAAAGAGCCTTACGTTCCCTTCCACAATCAATTCCCTTATATAACTAAAGCATTTCTAGACTCAACTTCGGCCAGTTTGGCTTGGTAATCCTACAGTCAGTCAGGCTCTGATACCAACGCCGTCGGGACCCAGATCCTAAGTCACACCGATCTAGCATGTAACACTTCATATCACTTTGCAGCCTCATGCACGGTATTCCCATGGGTGCCACCTTACCTAGCCCGGGACCGTTTGTGCCTTTTGGCTCACGTATATGATAGTGTCGCTAGCATCCATATGACAGAGAACCCGGGCCGACATGACTAGTCGTGAACCCAAAGTGGCACTAACTTACAGGGACATGCATACATGAATCAACCTCGAGCATGTCGGTCAACCGCGTATGAATTCGGGCTGTAGCACTGGGCTAAGAGGACTCCGGGAACCCGGGCTGTAGCAGGCTAGGCAGGACTCCGGATGTCACCGCGTGACATTTCCCCGAAGGGACAGACACAGGAACAAAGTGAATCACATGCCGGCCAATCAAGTGTTCCGGAGCAGTAGTGCTGGGCTAGCAGGACTCCGGTGAACCGGGCTGTAGCGGACTACTATGGCTCATGGAAGCACAAGACTACATTTCCCCATAAGAGAGGCTACCAGGGATAAACAACTAGGTTGTCGGATCCCACACATAGCAATAGACGTTAGACGTACGCATAACATGCAAGTATGTGTTGTACAACATGGCATCACAACATAACTCAAACTCATATAGATAAAGGCCCAGAAGAGCCACATAGCATTCAATACAATTAGGGGTCTCATGACCCATCATTCAGAGCATACAAGCAACGGAAGCATTACATGTCTGAGTACAGACAACTACAAAAGGAAAAGACTAAGAAGCCTGACTAAACCCGACTTTCCCAAGGGTACAAGATCGTAGCTGGGATACAAGCTACTCGTCGAAGTCACTAGTGTAACCAACTGCAAAACATAAATAAGAAAACGTGAGTACGAAGGTACTCAGCATGTCTTACATCAGAATTATCTACATATGCAACATTATCAACAAAGGGGGTGGTGGAGTTTTAACAGCAGCAAGCCAGCTTTGACTCAGTGGCTAGCCTATACTACGAGTATCAGAAACTTCTTTGAGGTGAGAAGACGCACACGAGTCCACATATTCACCACATCAATACTCCACTATGGATCCGTTCCCGTCTCCCTACGAGAAGGCCATCCATAGCACTCATGCTTATCTTGCGGATTTTAGAGTATCCACTTCAAGTTGTCTATGTACTACATAAGTCCTCCAAGTTTCCATATCCGAGGAAAACGGCTATTCGAATAGATAATGTTGACCCTGCTGTGGTGTACTTCTTCACACACGCTCTCGCCACTTATAGACCTGTACACGTCATGTACCTCGGCAACCTTCAAGTGGAAGCCGGGCGAGGGTGTTGGCCACGACCTGACTAACCACACAAGTCTCTCATCCAGTTTTATCGCCTATTCGGGTTCCATCCGCAAGGAGATCCGGCCGGGGTGTCGCTCATGGCCCCAAACGATGTGAGAAGAGTTCCCAAGCCCACCATCCGGGTGCCACTTGGTACACCGTGCCACGGTGCCTAGTCTGTCCCAAGCCCGTCCCGTCGGACACCACCTGGTAGACAAGTAGCACTACCTACAAATGCTAGAAACTAGTTGCAACTCTTGGACAGAGATCAAGTGGATTAATAAGCCGAGAGGGGCCGGATAACCGGAACCCAATGTGTGGTAGTAACTGGACTTGGATAACATACACAGAACTCAATGCTTAGGGACGGTTCCAATGAGACAACCCACCATGTACTCCTACATGGCCTCTCATCGCTACCTTTACCAAAACGTGTTCACACACTTAGCCTTTATCGGCAGGACATGTTCACCACTCCGATTCATTCCCGATGAATCAGACCTGACACAACTCTAAGCATAGCCGGCATAAAGAAAACAAGTATGGATGAGTAGGCACATCAGGGCTCAAGCAACTCCTACTCATGCTAGTGGGTTTCAACTATTTACTATGGCAATGACAGGTCATGCAGAGGAATGGGTTCAACTACCGCAGCAGAAAAGTAGCAGTTGAATCGTTGTTGTATAAGGAGCAGGAGCGAGAGAGTGGGATTTATCGAAATGCTCAAGGGGGTTTGCTTGCCTGATAGAACGACGAAGGGGTACGGCTCCTCTGACAGGTACTCGGGAACACCTTCCGGAGTGGAACCTATCAAGAAGAAACGGCGCCGACGATCAACACACAAACAAATGCAACAAAATCATGCTTGAACATGACATGTGCAAATGCTAGTGTTTGGGCTAATGCAAGATGCTACCAAGTTGGTTGAAGCCCATTTGAATCAAAGATTCAAATGCAATTCAAAATGAAGCATTTAAAATGCCCATATTATGTTTTCACTTATACAGCATGTATAAGTTGGTTTTTCATGCATGTAACTGGCATAAATGGATTCCTTGCATTTTTCTGATAATTTTTCATATATAATTTATTTCATTCTAAGCTACGGTTGAATTATTATGATTTTTTAAGTTTAGGCAATATTCTGGAATTTCCTGAGTTAAATTAATTCCATAAATCAATTATTGCGTCAGCTCTACGTCAGCATGACGTAAACGAGTCAATGTGGCTGACCAGGTCAAACCTGACCAGTGGGTCCCACTGGTCAGTGACCCAGTCAACTAACTAAGTTAGTTACTCCTAACTAACTGGGCAGGGCCCACCAGTTAGTGACTGTAGTAGCTAACCTAGTTAGTTAATTAGTGCTAACTATCGTAATTAATTGGGTGGGGCCCGCAAGTCAGTGAGAGAGAGGGGGGAGGTCAAACTGGGCTGTGGGGGTCAACCCATGCCAGTCAAAGGTCAGCGGCCGCCAGTGTTTAGCCGCCGGCGAGCCAAACGCGGCGGTGTGTTGTGGGTTTTGCTTACAGGGGGCTATTTGGCACGCTGAGTGCAGCTACGGGGTGCGGACGCTCGTCCGCATCCAACCGTGGTGGTGGCGCGGCCGGGGAGCGGCCAGAGTGGCGCCGGCGACGACGAGTGCGGCGGTCGGAGTTCGGCCAGGTGCGCGCACGGTGTTTTGGGGCACAGCAAGAGCTGCGAGCGGGTCCGCTCGACTTGCCAGATTGCACTGGGTGCAACGGCGAGCTCGGCTGCGAGCTGCGGCGGCTGTGGCCATGACGGCGAGGGGCTGCAGTGGCGATGGCTTCGGCCGGGGTGGAAAAGGCGAGTACACGGCGCAACAGAGCACGGAGAGAGAGGGAAACGGCAGAGGAGCTCACAGCGAGGCTAACGAAGGACTCGGCAGGTGCGGGGACGGCTGGTGGGCAGCAAATCGATGGCGAGGATCTTCGGTGGTCGACAAGGGGAACGGCGGTGCTTGCGGCGTCCAGGGGCTTCCCGCGCCGTGCGTCTTGTCGAGGAGGCGTAGCCCACAGCGGCGGATCGCGTGGACACGACAGTGGGACGAGGGGGAGGCAGTGGCTGCAGCAATGGCGAGCGATGGCGTCGGCTGCGCTCGGGTGCGGGCGAGAGAGGGTGACAGAGGAGATGAGAAGCACGGGGGATAGTGAGAGGGGGTCGGGGAGGCTGCGTGGCGTCTCCAGGGGCGTCTAGAGGGAGGCGGCAAGTAGGAGGTGGCCGAGCGTGCGCCGGCATGCGTCGGCCACGCGCTCGGCGTCCTCCTAGTGGGAGGTAAGTGGTGACTGGCAGAGGCCAGTGGGCTGGGCCTCTGCTAGGCCGGCTTGGGGTGCCAGGTAAGCCAGGCCTCAGGTAAGTGTTTTCCTTTTTTTTCTATTTCTGACATTTGTTTTTGACTTAAAAATAAATACCAGCACAAATATAAGAATGTTGAGATTCCTTGTGACCACTAGTTATACTATACCAGAGGCCCTCACCAAATTCCAACATTTTTGGAGCCTTTAAAATATTTATATTATTTTAAACAGCTCCAATTCAAATACATATGGGTTCATTCAAAAATCCAGTATGTTTAGCAAAAATGTGCATCACCCTTGGTTGTTGTTTCCAATATTTTCCAAAGACCATGAACATTTTTGAAAAGCATTTTGGGTTCATTGAAATTCCATTTTAAATTTGAACCTATTTGAATTGCTTTGGTGCTAGGGTTTGAAACATCCCCATTTCAATTTCATTTGAAATTTAAACATGATGCACAAAGCAAGCCTAGGATCATACCCGAACTAGGGATGTGACAGCTTGTCCTTATACCAACCTTTTGTTGTTGTTAATGTAAGGGCACATGTAAAATGAAGCGATCACACTGTTACCTTAAGGACATGTCTAACCAGTGTTATTGTTAATCTAATGCCTCCAGTGATATGATGCAATTAAACTGTGTTACAAATGGTACTCATGTTGTTTTCGCCACTATGATAAGTAAGTTGCTCCTTTACGCTGCTGAGTGTCCTGGTGTCCCCACGGTCCCATGCCCTTAGACCAACTCTTTAGCTGCTGTTGATTTACTGCATCTAGTAAACAAGCAATGCCACCATTAAAGTAATCCCATATTTGAGAATGCCATTGTTGATCGTAATGCTTCCGGTAAGATGAAGCATTGCTGACATTTTAAAATTTCTGCTGTCATTGTGTGATTGTCATGAACATAATTAAGATGCTTATTTTCATTTCGTGTATGTTTTGTATATTCTTATTGGCCATCAACTGTTTATTTTATATCTTTTGGTGCAGATAGGGATATCCATTTCACCTTGTTGCTATTGTGACCTTTTGGTGAACTGCACAAAACACTTTTCTTTTGAATGAGTGTCTTGTACAGTTCAACTAAAATTTCACGTGGGCAACATCTCTCAATTTTGGTGGAACTGCACAAAATGGTGATTGGAGTTTCCAAAATCTCTTTTAAATTCTACTGGTAATCTCGTGCAACATTTTATTAGCCTTTGCAAGATGAGCCATCACTGTCACCACAATGGCACTTTATTTTAGTGGAATTGCACAAAAGGATAAGCAAATTATAGTCACACCTTACATGAGCTAGACAGCCAACCTTAATGTTCCTCAATTTTAGTGCAACTACTAAAGAAGAACCTGCCAGCACACGAGAGCAAGTACTTCTTGCTAGCTGAATGATGCAATCTTTGCTTTATTTCAGGTGAACTGCAGGAAAAGGTGCATGAATTGAATCATGGAACTCCAGGCAGGCCTCATCCGAGTGGAGCTTCAGGTTGATTTCAAGGAGTGCCACTATTATAGTAATCATGCTTTTCTTATCTATGTTGAGCAAACAGGAATACTCAACTAGAGATGTTGTGACTGTCAAGAGCATTCGCCAAGTTCTTGGGTTGTATGACACGGCTAGCCAAGATGGATTTAATCTCGATATTCACTTTATCAAAAGGCTCTAGTGGGTTGGTTTTGAATCTTGCAAGCTAGGAATCAATGAGATGTGTAGGCATCTTTGTTGTACTTATTATTTGAATCTTATTTGTTGGTTATGAATCTTGCAAGTTGGGAATCAATGAGATGTGTAGGCATCTTTGTTGTACTTATTATTTGGATCTTATTTGTTGGTTCTGAATCTTGCAAGCTGGGAAACATGGCATGATGATGCAGATGACAACAACCATAACAAACAGTTCAAACTTGGTAGTATTATCTGTGTGAAAGTGCGACAAATGTGTTGATCGTGTGCATCTTGAGAATAATAATTCTAATTGTTGTGCATGTTGATCCCGTGGCACTGATAGAACGAGCCAATGCATTGCTTGTTTTAAGTATAAATTTCTATTAAAGCTAATTAAATTTAAGTAAAGTGATCAATAACTCTTGTTATTATAGTACCAATACAGACCCGCTCGTGAGCCAACGTGTGGCCGGAGTAGGTTTCTTAATGGGGGCATTTGAATGCGCCGAGGGTGCATCTTCTGCCGGGCGTGCAGCGGGCGAGGGAGGGGCAGTAACTATTGTCACCTATACACACTCAGTTTACTGTTGAATCCAGTTCCCCAAGAGCTAAAAAATGAACTACTGCCACCGCCTACCCACTCATTCACTTGAAGAGACTCCAATGGCGATTCGAGGGGTGAGCCTGCTGGATATGGACTTCAGCAAGGAGTTCCCCTTTGAATTCTCCGCTCAGTCCTATGGCTGCACCTAGTTGAATGTGATGTACAACAACGATCCAGACTCAGTGAAGCTTTGCCTCGCCGAGTTCAAGCAGTACCTACAGGACGAGAAAGCACAAGGTCGCAGGACTAGACCTTGTGCCCGTCCATTCTTCTCTTGACAGGGACCAGTGGATCGCCGTCGCCCAGGTATGTGTGCGGGACGAGGTTCTCATCTACCACTGCTGTAGGTCCATCGGAGGTTCTGGAGCATTCGACCGTTTCATCGGCAGCGCCGACTTCACCTTTTATACAGTGGAGAGAAGGAAGAACATGATGATTCGGCCATCTGGTGCAACAAGCTGGTCGACATCCAGAAGCAATACAAGATCATCGGCAACGGGCAGGAGAAGGACTCCGTGGTTGAGCTCGCCGATACCATCATCGACCCCTGATACGCCAATATGAAAGAAGAGAACGATACTAAAGGACCTGAACACGTGGGAGGCACCTCTGAATCTAGCCTACATAACCTATGCGGCCAAGGACGCATACGCATGATACGACATGTACAGGCTGATCTTGGACATGAGGCATGTCTGCTTCCCGTAACCGACGAGTACACGGACAGCCGCAGCGTCATGATCAAGCGTTCAGGGAAGGTCTAGATGTTGTACTTTATGTGTTTATAAGAACCTTTATCATCTGAGTGTTTCATGCATTAGCCTATGTGTCATAATTATCTGTTTTGTCCGAAATATTTCTTTTAAGAACCCATTAACCTGCTTGCTTTTTTAGTGGCTATTTGCTTATGTATGTAATTAGTTCACTCGTCCATATAAAAAAACTAGTTCACTCGGCTGTCGTGCTTTGAATCTCCTTCCTCCCAACATATTCCCCTTCTCAGGTGGACCCAGCAGGTCTCGTACACAGACATATGGGACCAACCACCTATCCATTTGTATTTCTTTATTTTGTTCAATCTTTCGTCCTCTTCCTATACAACGGTTGGCCATCATAGCCTATGGCGTTGGCCATGCCATCCCTCTACTCCCACACATTGTCCGACGGTGGCAGCTCCACCGGACCACCCTACACCCGAACAAGTCAACCCTCGTACTCCCCTCCGCCCGCGTCTTCCCATGCACCGGTTCGTTCGGTCCGAGGTCTCGACGTCGTCCTCTGCCTTGGTGCTCTTGCTGCGGCGCCGCCGTCTGTCATGCCCATCATTGTCAGCAAAACAAGAGGAATCAGGAGACAACTGTTTGTCGAGAGGCTGACAGTCCCGGGCCCACCAGGTCCATGGCCTGGGTTTTGTTGTTTAACATGGGCAGCCCACGACATGTTTCAACATTTTTTGGATCCAGCAGGTGTCAAGCGGCCTCTGGGCCTCCCAACCTAGCTTGTCTATAACATCAGCAGCCTGAGTTATGTTTGTTTTTTCAAGACGACGAGAATGCAAAACTGAACCTATACTTATATCTTATTTTATTACACACACACACACACACACACACATATATATATATATATATATATATATAATAGAAACAACATAAGGTTCCGTTAAACCTGTCGTTCGTCCAACCATTTTATAGACCTTCCCACTTCCTTTATTTTTCATTTTCATTAATCCTACATCTGAATTTTCTCCCACTTTCTCTTTCGATGTAAACTGAGTTTTCTCCCAGTACTTTTCCGTAGAACCAACTCAACTGTCCCACATCTAGCCTAAAAAATAATAATACCCCACGTCCTATTAACTCATTAAATTAAAATGATATTTTATTTCGTAAACTTAAAGTTCTTACAAAATAATAATAATAATTGTTTATATATAACTTGGCAAGTTAACTCCTAGTGATTGCGTACATAAGCTTGCAAAGATTTTACTGACCAATGCAGTGATAGGCGTGCAATCATGTGTTTATGTTTTTATAACATTTCTCCGTCCAGCCCAACATGATATTTTCACCCATCCCAACAAGTCCACGGATTTCAAGAAAAATGCAAATGGGCTTTAAATTCTACCATATATATAAACAGGCTGCATAGATGCTACATCATTGTTTCACCCAGCCCTCCAAATGGACTAAAAAACAAATGTACTGGCTGACATATGGGCCAGTAGGTTGAAGCCTAAGCAAGGCATTGGATTTACATCCAACGGCCTGCATTCTTCTTCAATCTCTCGTCTTCTTCCCCCAGCGCTCCTGGGACCGCCTGCTCCAGCCTCCGGCACCCAGCGGTGTTGTTTTGCGTGCCTAAGTGAAACGCTACCCCGCCGACGGCCAGGCCATCCCTCCACTCCACGCCTCCTGTTATTCTCTGTCGAGTGTAGGCCCACCCCACACCCGAACCAGTCAAGTTTCCCACTCCTCTCTGTTTGCGACTCCACTGCCGCGTCTTCCCCATCTCCGGGTCATTCCAGTCTGGGGCCTCGCCATTGTCCAATGCCTCGCTTCGCTCGGCTCGGCATGGTCAACAAACGAGAGTCATTGGAAGAGGACTGTACGTGGAGAGCCTGACGGCTGGGACCCACGAGGTCCATGGTCGCATGCAAGGGAATTTCCTCCTTATTAAGCTGTTTCCTCCCCCTGACAGCTGGGACCCACCGGCTGTATCTTCGCACGGAAGGAAGTGCCTCCTTGTTATGTGAAAAAAACCATTCCTCCTGATGACAGCTGGGCCCCGACAGATTTGGTGGCTGACTTGTGGGCCTACTAAGCAGACATGTACACAGGGCTTTGTTAACTTAATCAACAAATGATTCAAGCAGCTGGACCGTTGGATGTTAATCCAATTGCCGTGCTCCTTCTTCGACCTCTATTCTTGCTCCTGTCTCCTGTGGGCGGCAGTGCTGCCGCGCACCCGAACCAGTAGAGTTTCCCACTCCTCTCCATCTGCGACCCCACTGTCGCGTCTTCCCCATCTCCGGGTCGTTCCAGTCTGGGGCCTCGCCGTCGTCCACCGACCATGGTGCGCTCGGCACGGTGTGGTCAATGTGATCAACAAATGAGAGTCATCAGAAGATGATTGTACATGAGAAGCTGACAGTTGGGACGCACCACGCGCATGGACGCATGCATGCAACTGCATCCTTTTTACCTTAAAAATAATGTTTTCTCCCCCTGACTGCTAGGACCCACCAGCTACATCTTCGCACGCAAGGAAGTGCGTCCATATTACGGGCAAAAAAATGATTCGCCCCCTGACTGCTAGGACCCACTAGCTACATCTTCGCACACAAGGAAGTGCCAAACAGTCGGGATCCACCCAGTCAAAGCGTACGTAGCGTTGTCATTCTGGTCGCGAACGTGTACGTACATACTAGTCGATCGGTCTGTTTGCAGGCTGCGGCGATGAACCGTGGCCGTGTAAGGAAGGGCACGTGTCGTAGTAGAGGCGCGCACGTAGCATGTACATGTACGTACAACAACTAGGGTGCAAGAAAGTAAATACGGCCGCATACATACATACAGGTGGTGTCGGTGTCAAAACCGGCGGATATCGGGTAGGGGGTCCCGAACTGTGCGTCTAAGGTCGATGGTAACAGGAGCCGAGGGACATGATGTTTACCCAGGTTCGGGCCCTCTCTATGGAGGTAATACCCTACGTCCTGCTTGATTGATATTGATAAATATGAGTATTACAAGAGTTTATCTACCTCGAGGTCGTAATGGATAAACCCTAGAGGTCTAGCTTGTATGGCTATGATAATGATTCTGTCCTATCCGAACTAAGTCCTCCGATTTATATAGACACCAGGAGGATCTAGGATTATACAAGGTCGGTTACAAAGAAAGCAATCTACATATCTGGTTGCCAAGCTTGCCTTCCACGCCAAGGAGAGTCCCATCCGGACACCGGTACAGTCTTCGGTCTTCATATCTTCATAGCCCATCAGTCCGGTCCATGGCTAACAGGTCGGACGCCCGAGGACCCCCTTAGTCCACGACTCCCTCAGTAGCCCCTGAACCTGGCTTCAATGACAAGGTATCCGACGTGTAGTTCTATCTTCGGCATTGCAAGGAGGTTTCCTCCTTCTGAACTCCAAAATAGCCTTCGGACGAATTGATCGTGTCCTTACCTGTAACACACACCACACACAACCGTAGAGAGAATATAATAATACATGATTCCAATCTGCTGACAACTTTTACAACATGACATCACGTCCATCTGGTCATAATTTCGAACCATTTTTTGCCTGCCGCTCCATGTTTCGAGATGCGGTTGCCATTGGCACATCTTGTCAAAGCTAAGATCGTGTCCCCTTATTACGGGATTCTCATCAATACGGGCGTGGGTAAACCAACCATGCCGTTTACACAGCCCTTGGGAGCAGGCGAATTTTGAGGCTAGTGGGGTGGCGTTCAATATTCATTGCCCTTATAAGGAGATAAGATTCCCCCTTCTTCCCCCACAACTTCTTCCTGCCTTTCCACTCTTGAGCTCCAGCACCCAAGCCCTAGCTTCCTTCGCCGGAGAAACACTCCAACCGGAGAAAACAGATCCGGGGCAGGTGGCAAGTGGATGGCATCTTTTGTTAATAAGAAAGACATCAAGGAGCTTCGAGAGGCCGGATACCTGGCCAAGGAGATCGTTCACCGTCTCCCAGCCGAAGGACAGATCGTCCCTACCCCAGAGCCCCATGAGAGGGTTGTGTTTCTCGCACATTTCATCCTTGGGCTGGGATTCCTCTTCACCCATTTGTCCGCGGACTGATGTTTTACTACGGGCTACACTTCCATGATCTAGGCCCAACCTTGTCCTCAACATCTCGACATTTATAGTCGTTCGTGAGGCCTTCCTCCGTATCCCGCCTCACCTTGGCCTATGCACTACAAAAAAATACACTTCCGTGATGATACATGTTTGTCACAGTAGGTCGCTTTTTTTTCATGCATGTACATCCATGACAAATTTATGACAGAATCAAGATAGTCATACATGTGCTGTCGTAGAAGTGTTCCATGACATTACCAAAATTATCATCACGGAAGTGTCCACTTCCATGACGATGAATTGCGCATCACAGAAGTGGTTTTGTCAAGGGTGACCGACACGTGGCATCCACTGTATCAGAACGCCGTTAAGCTATCGGGTCGGGTTTTGGATCCGATAACCCGTTAACAGCCCCGACCAATGGCAATTTTCCACGTGTAAAATCATCATTAGCTGGAGGAAACACGTGTCGGCTCATCGTTGGGACAGATGTCAACCACTCATTGGATGGAAGGCCCCTATGATACGTCGACACGTGGCACGGCCCAACAGAGGCCCATTCCTGTGAAAAGGCCGGCCCATTTGACTTGGTTAAAAGCTGGCGGGCCGGCCCATGGAAAGCCTGTTAATGGCATGTTCAAATATAGCCCATTTACAGCCCCCTAACCCAAGGCCCGTTACACCCTATCCGAATTAGGCCCAGTAGCGTCATCTGGGCCATCCAATATGATTCCAGCCCATTTTCACCTCTGGCCCATGTATGGCCCATGACGTCTTTCGGCCCATATGAGGCCCTATGTAACTCTTGGCCTACTAACGGCCCGTGGAGAAACTGGGCCTAATGAACGGTGTATCACTTTACACCCATTAACGGCCCATGGTGAAACTGGCCCATAATAAACAGTGTATCACTTTATACCCATTAACGGCTCGTTATTCCGTTGGGCCGTTTCCAGCCCATGTTATCTTTCGGCCTTCTCAGAGCCCATTTATTCTTGGGCTCATTTCCAGCATTCGTTTACTTACGGCCCGTTACTGTCATTTTCTGCTTGTGGGCCAAATTCAGCCGTGGTAACAGTCGGGCCGTTTGTGGTCCGTTAATACGTTGGGCCGATTTCATAGCGTCATCAAATACAGCCTATTAACGATGGCCCGTTATGGTCAGCCCATGAACGGACGATTCCAACTCTAGCCCATTTATGGCCATACTGCGGTCTGTTTGGCCCATGTTTGGCCAATCGATTATACGGTCCGTA
This sequence comes from Triticum aestivum, assembly GCF_018294505.1. NCBI lineage: Eukaryota > Viridiplantae > Streptophyta > Magnoliopsida > Poales > Poaceae > Triticum > Triticum aestivum. The sequence continues at coordinate 243,839,422 of NC_057800.1, forward strand.
TAAGGCCCATTGATAATACGGCCCGTAGAAGGCCCATTGTTTCTATGGCCTGTAGAAGGCCCACTGTTTCTACGGCCAGTAGGAGGCCCAGTGTCACTACAGTAAATATTAGCCCATGGTTATTGTGGCCTAGTTTAAAAAAATAGGTTATTGCAGCCACTAGCTAACCGTGGAAAAAGAACTGCAATGACTACAAGCAAACAAATAAACAAGTCAACAAGGAAATAAATAAGCAAGCAACTAACGCTAGGCTATCACGACTATTACACATATTAAATCCACTGGGCATCAAAGTTCGCCACCAGTGCAAATATAGGGAACAAAGCATCATATCATATACACTAGTTGTCAAAGTTGGCGACCAGCGCAAAAAACGCCGCAGCAAAACAAATCCAAAACTGAAACCACTTTAGAAGATCTCAAGAAACAATATCATGGGTACCCATAATGCTGGCAAGATGCTTAGCAAGCTTATTAACTTTCTCTTGTTTGGCGCTTAAATCCTCCAGCGCTTGCTGTTGCACCAGAAAATATGCATCTGAATTCTGCAGGGACTTCCTCAGTCCTTCAGCTTCCTTTCGCAGCACATCTGATTGATGTCTTTCAACTTGAAGTCGAGACTCAAGAAGACGAACTGATTCAGGCAGCGAGTTCGAAGAGCTTGTGCCAGCAGTAGTGGCCAGTAACTCGAACACTACATCAAGACAGGACTTTTGGGTCCCTCACTGTCGTCAAGATAGTTTTTATCAGCTTTCTTGGAGACCAATAGGGTTGTCTCACTATCTTGAACCTTATCTGCATTACTTCCTTTACCATTGGATAACGCGGTACTGTTCTCCAATATTTTGTCCGCATTCTAAAAGAGAAACAAGCAGACACATCACATGTTTACCATGTTGTATATGAAAATCATTTTGGTAAATGAGTTCAGTAGTAAAGTGGACAGGATAACAGCATGAAACAAACATATATCTATGTACCATGGTCACTTTATGGTCTATACCATTCTAGTTTTTGTTTCCAAATCAAGATAGAGACACAATTCAAATAATATTTGTTTAAGACAAAGCAGAATAGACAGAATATAAGTGTGGGTAACTATAGAGCAATAACAACACTTGTAATGTGCATGACATGAGAACATAACTATTTATTCAATTGAAACTGAAATCAACATAGAGCAGGTTACAACAGCAAACCAGTTAAAGAAACAGGTTTAAAACATACCTGTTGCGCCATTGGAGTTTCAATTCCATCCTTCAAATTTGAAAATAGTTGGTATGAGTAAATACAGTCACGCAAGAGCCAAGGAGTATGAACCATAGCTACAGAACCTGACCTGAGAACAAATCTTCTTCTCCTTTAAGCGTTGAGTTGGGATTCGGAGTGGTGGTCCTCGTGCTTTGGGCACTGCAGTTCCCTCACTAACTACTCGTGTTTGGGTGCTCTGTGGTGGAGACGGTGTTGTGTCAACTGGAACTGGGTTACTATCTGTCGGGGTTGGGGTTAGAAGGGGTGTAGCTGGTTCTCTATCCAACTGGGTAGGGGTACAATCTGCGAGAGTCTAGGTTATGTGTGGTGGATCTGGTCCTTGGGCAAGTACAATCGTGGTTCTATCTGCATCAACTGGTAGCACTATCTTTTCTAAAGACCGTGTTGTTACTCCCCTAGATACTGCCATCACACTCTCTAATTCAAATGGCTGATAAACAAGAAAAGTAATTGAAAGTATAGACATTGTATGATAGACAGGTGCAATGGATAGTGGGGAATAAAAGAGGGCATGAAATAATTCATATTTATGTTGTCTAACCAAACAGGATAGCATGACACAATTTCACATATATGATGGCTAACTAAACAGGATAACATGACACTTCACATTATGATGGCTAACTAAAAAAGATGGAAAGACATAGTTCAAAATATGAGACTATGTAAACAGGATGACATGTCATAACTATATAATGTGTTTATTAAATAGGTTGGCATGCCATAATTCACATACATACATTTATAGAATGCCATAATTCAAAATATGATGATTGTAAACACTAAACAGGATGAGATGATATAACTATATGATGTCTTTATTAAATGGGTTGCCATGCCATAATTCAGATAGATGATGTGTATGTACTAGGTAAACATGATGGCATGATATAATTCAAATATATGATTTATATAGTAAGCAAGTAAGCAGATGGCAATCCATATATGATGTAAAAACTAAGCAATGCAAGACAACATGCATGACATGGGTAATATAACCCTGCCAAGTTTGAGCATAGACCTCAGGGGGAAAATAGGACTGGTCATCAGTCTCTGAATCCTCCTCTGAGGAGCTCTCTGTAACCAGCAAGATGTCTGCTTCAGCAGGTAGCATTGTCTGCTCTGAATACCTTGTTTTCACTCCAGATACTTCCATCACCACTTCAAATGGCTTATGCACAGAAAGAGTAGTTGAATATACAAACGTTGTCGCCAAATGGAACACGTAATACAAAAAAATGATAGCATGATATAATTCACATACATGATGATTGGCTAAACAACATGGCATTGCATAATTCACATATATAATGCCTTTGCAACAAGATAGCATTGTATAATTCATATATATAATGTCTTGCAACAAGATGGCAATGCATAATTCACATATATGGTAATTAGACACTGAACAGGTGGCATTCACACAAAGCATGTCTAAACTAATCAAATGACATAGCAATGCGAGACACCATACGCACGATATGAGCAACATAACCCTGCCAAGTTAGAGCATACACCTCGGGGGGGGAATAGGACTGGTCATCTATCTCTGAATCCTCCTCTGAGGAGCTATCCGTAACCAGCGAGATATGCGCTTCATCAGATAGCATAGTCTTCTCTTAAGACCTTGTTTTCACTCCAGAATTTGCCATCACTGTGTCAAATGGCTGATGCACACGAAGAGCAGCTGAATGTAATAACATTGTTGACAAATGTAATATCTAACGAAAAAAAGGATGGCCTGATATAATTTACATATAAGATGACTGGCTAAGCAGGATGGCATTGCAAAATTCACATATATGATGCCTGGCTAAACAAGATGGCGTTGCATAATTCACATAAACAATGAATAAACTAAACAGATGGCATTCACACAAAGGATGTCTAAACTAAGCAGATGACATATTTGATGTATAAAGTAAGCAATGCAAGACACCATATGCATGATATAACCAACATCAGCATGCCAAGTTAGAGCAAAGACCTCAGGGGGTAAATAGGAGTTGTCTTCTCCTTCTGAACCCCCCTCAGAATAGATATCTTCCTCTCGATACAATCCGAAATGCATGGAGGGGGGGCTGCCTTTGCGCCTACCATGGAGCGACGCCTGCATGAAATTTTATTGCCACACAAGGCTCGTCTCTTTTGCTCTACATGTTCAGTTCCATTGTTTACAATAACTATCATGCATAGGAATAAAACATAGTGAGATTATGTAAGGAGTGCATGCAGAAATCCAGAGTGATGGTAGCAACCTGTGGATAGACCAAAAACCAATAATAGCAGGCACATAATGGCTTCAGTTAAAAAATACAGATAATGGCTTCTTTACTGTTTGTTTCCCACCCAACATGAAACTCATAGTAGACACCAGAGATTAACCAGATAGTAGATAGATACTATTGATAGCAGCCCCGATATGTACCCCACAACCATTTAAAAACTCAAGTTTGACCATTAGTTTGGAGCTGACTCAGAGTCTAATCGGTGAACAGGACGATAAAGTAGCATGTAATATTAAGCGATGCATAACGTAAGCAGACATGAAAGAGTGCGATCTCTCTCGCGGACCCGTGTAGTCCTCGAGGTCATCTGCTCGGTTGATGATGGTAGTGCAGTTTTCATGGCTGCCAGCGGCGGGGAAGAAGATTTGAGGCGGCGAAAGACAGTCTGGAGGCCGGATCCCTGCTGTGCTGGACCCTTCTGTCGTTAGAGCAGCTGAGCTGGGGTGGACGACGGCGTAGCAGGAGTGGGACAAACCACGCAAGGTTTTCTTTGACAACTATCTGTAAGAGAAGTAATTCTGTAAGGGCTCGTTTGAATTGGAGGATTACAACAATGCAGGGATAGAAATAGACAGGAATAGGATAGGAATGCACGTGCAAAACAGAGAATTTAAAAACACAGGATTTCTGCCAATCTGGGTGTTTGATTCACAACAATTGGAAGATCACAAGATGCAAAGAAGCATGGCCAGATTAAGTCAAACCACAAGAAAATGTACGGTTATAATGCTATTATGCTACTATCTCTTAGTCTTATGCTTCATGAATATGAATTTTAAAAGGAGGACAAGTGAAAATTAAAATTCCTACATTTTTTCTTTCAAGGAGACACTAAAGGAACAAATATGTGTGCTCAGTGGACAATATATATAACATGTAGAGTAAAAAAGAGATGCAACAAGTGTACAACCTCTTTGGCGAAGCCATGTCGATCTCAGCGTGATTGGGTTGGCCGGTGAGGATGCTCCGGCTGACTTGGCTGTCGGAGGAGGGGAAGAAGATCTTAGGCGTCTGGAGATGGAGCCCGAGGTACTGCTCCGCTGTGATGGAGGGTTTCATCGTTGGAGCAGCTCCGGTGAGTTGTACGACGCCGAGGCTGAAGCAGGACAAGAGAGACAACGAACAACATTAACCTGAGTGGAATTCTAATAGCATCTCCAATACATGACATAAAATACATAACCACAAAGTGCTAGATGTAAAATACATCAGCCGCTCATCTCTGAACTTAACTGTCGAAACTGAATTTAATTGTCGAAACTGAACTTAACTGTCGAAACTGAACTTAACTGTCGAAACTGAACTTTGCTGTCGAAACTGAACTTTGCTATCGAAACTGGACGCACTAGAAAGGTGAGGCTACACGTCGGTCGACTGACCTTTTCATCTCTGGTCAGTCGATTTTGCAGCCGTTGGATACGAAATCAAGGGCCTGCGGTTCATCTTCAACCTCCACCCCCCTGAGCCATCAACCACCACCGGCCAAACAGCAGCCCCCCGCCACCCGCGGCCGGCGGTGCTCCGCC
>NC_057800.1:243844907-243861365 GCF_018294505.1 Triticum aestivum
GCTTTTTCTCCGGCGATCCCCACGCCACCGCCGGCGACCACCGCCCCCATCCTGAACCCTAAGATAGATAGTGGGGTACCTCTCCGGTGAGCCCCCCTCCTCGCTGCAGCTGGTTCTTCCTTCACCCTGGCGGCATCGGAGTGAAGTGTAGCTAAATCGGAGCAGCATCGCAAGCAAGAGCAAGAGCGAGAGCAGCAGCGCGAGCAAGAGCAATAGCAAGAGCAGACCAGGCAGGGGACCGAGAGCAAGAGCAGAGCAGCAACACGAGCGAGAGCTAAAGCAGCAGCAGGTCCTACTGATGTGGACGTCGTCGCCGAGGGAGCGACGCCATGGAGGAAGTGGCCGGCGATGCCGTCGTGGATGGAGCCGCGTCGTGTCGGCTCGGGACCGAGAGCTGGCAGCACCGTGAGATCGAATCAAGAAGATAAGGCGGTGACTAGTGTACAACCTCTTTGGTGGCGCCGATTAGGCCGCAGCTTCATGCGAGGAAACGGTGATGATGATGCTCTTCCGGTGGTGCAGGTGAAGACGGCGGTGTGGGAATGGAGGTGGCGCGAAAGACGAGGGGAACGTCGGGGCAGCTCCTTGGAGGTGGAGGACGGGGTGGCTGAACCAGCGAGACGATGAGATCAACGACGGATCCTCATCCGGTACGGTGGATGAGGGACGTCGAGGTGTTGCTGTGGACGACGTCGTCGGGGAAGAGGCTCCGGCTGGGTGGCGGACGGAGCAGGGTGTGGGGTTTTGTCGCGGGTTTTCGCGGCCTTGGTGTACGAATGGGTGGGCGGATGGGATGGCAGTGGGGAACCATGGCCTAGAGACGCGCTTGTCCGAAATGTGGGGTAAGTTACGGAAGTACCCCCACCGATTTGAGGCGGTTCTTTCGGTTTAAGGGTACCACGTGCATTTGCGTGTCGGGATTTCACAGGAGGTGGGAGTTTTCGCGCGCGTTGTAATTTCGGAATAGCAAGGCGCGGGTTGAGATGGAGGGAGTTGTCGGAGCACAACGAGACAAAGATATATCTTAAATATTTCGGGCTAACAAGGCGTGGGTTGAAATTTCCGGACAAGCCTAACGTGTACTGTACCAAATCAATGCGCCCTACAAATGTCATTCAAAACTTTGAATTCATGTTATGTTCAATTAAAATATTTCGCTACGTGTATAATGCATGCAACCTACTACTCAAATGAACGTTTTACTGCATTCCGAACGTATATACTACCGCTTCAATATGAACTAAATTTGAATTCGCTTCTCTATTTGAATAAGATCTATAGTAATGATTGTTGTGAAGTAAAATCATTTGAATTCGTTTCTCTGTTTTAATAAGATCTACAATCATCATTATTGTCAAGTTAAACCATCGTTTGTGTATTATCTTCACAACACACCACATGATTAGTCTCGAGTTACATATGAACTATGTGTACTATATGAACTCGAACTAGATTTTTTGAATCCACTTTATTTTGATTTCAAATCACATTACATTTCTAGCTCTAGCTAGATCTTCATAATCTAAACCATGTCTCATATGTATAATGTGTTTATCACATTATGTATGGTGCCCCGCCCCCTACGCCTACAAGTATTTAGATGTGAGTTGCAAACACCACACATTACCACAAATTCAAATAAAATGTGAGAATGTTCGATATATAGTATTGTTTAGATTGTTCGATATTTAGTTGTAAGCTGCAAATGCCACACATTATCACAAATTCAAATAAAATGTGAGATTGTTTGATGTATAGTATGGTTTAGATTGTTCGGCATTTAGCTGTGAGTTGCAAACACCATGCATTATCACATTATGGTATAACATGTGCACAGCACGTGTATCACCGCTATATTCATGCATGCAATGTTTAAAACACTATGATCTCCTATTCAAATATATGAATCCGCTTTCATATCAAATTATGATCTTTGTTAGTCTCTTACACCCACACAATCCTCTAACCTTTGTAGCTACCACTAACTTTCTCTCGTGCATGCACACGCCCTCCTCGCCCTCCCCTCCCTTGGCATTCTATCCACCGGGCACATTCATTTTTTTCTTTAGGTCGTTCTCCCAGACCCTCCACAACTCCTTTCCGACACACACCGATTGATTAACCTCTCCAACGATGCCTGCCTACAACATACAAACACACCTTCAATCTCCTCCTTTATGTGTCCTTGCCTCGTGTCTCTCATACGGTCAGACACACATGTAAACTCTCGCCCCTCTTTTCATCGCTCACTCACAACCGCACACTCCTCCCCCTATCTAGCTAGTAGTTGGGCCTCTCGCACCACCTCCTAGCTCCATTATCTCTGTCTATCCATCTCGTTGGGCCTTATTAGCCTCTAACAAATGGACGCACACCCACCGATCTCTCGTTATACATATAGCTAGCTAGGTCCTTATAACTCATTTTTACCCACACGTCAATTGATATACCTCATTAGTTGTGTCTCTCCCTTCCTCTGACAAACTACAATTGATCTACCGATCTAGTTAGGTTTGCTTACCAAACACATGGTTCCCCTTCATCATCCATGGATGCGTCCTGACAGATCTATCACGCACAGGCACACACAGAAACACATCCCCACTCTTATTGATAACATTGCAGTTCCACCCTCAGTTTGTCTAGTAGGCCTCTACCACCATCTTCGAGAAGCAACTCCATCACCCATCCAGCACTCTACCCCTCTCCATCCCTATCCCTCCCTCTCCCTCCCTCTCTCTCCTCTATCTCTCTCCCATCATATTTCCCATCCTTCAGTTATGTATGGATGTCGACCGATCTCCCTCAAGACATAGCTGGGTCTCTCCTTCTCAACACATATACGAGTCATTCTACCTTTATAGTTAGGCCTCTGCCTACCCCTCCCACCACCCTCCCCCCCACACACACCGATACATCGAGCGCTCTAGTCATGTCTCCCTGCCACACACAAACTTGACGTGTGCCCTCTAACGTTCTGGTAGGCCAGTCGCCCTATATCTTTGACTTGTACACACACACAATTTCGATGGCTCTCTTCATCGATCTCGCACCCACCCACTTGATCCTCTCTTCGTCTCTATCGATAGCTATGAACCCTCCCTCTCTTCTCGTGGATTGCCCGACCCTCTATGTATGATATGGATAGGCCTCCATTTCACACGCATTGCATGCAAAATTTTGTTTGAGATGTCATCGACACATATTCCCACAAATAATTCACGAAATCAACCCCCACCCCACCCCCACCCCAAAACAAAAAACACTCATGAACGCGGTTTGTATATCTCACACACACCCACGTAGGTGGCGAACATGCACGAAGAGAAGAGGTGCATGCACGGCGCACGTACTCCCGTCTCTTTCCCAACCACACCCGCGCAGGTACACGGTGGAGCTCATTTCTGTACGAAAAAGGCAGCCCACGTGGTAATTTGGCACGTGTACTGGTTGTCCACTTGGTGGAGGGAGGATCGTCTACCACGGGTGAACAAACAAATTGCGACTTGACGTGTTATGTTAAAAAAAGAGGCAAACCATGTGGGGCCTACCTTAGAGGCAAGGCTCTATACACTGGAGTACTTTTGATGTGTCCCGTCAACTCGCAGAATGAGGAGAAGCTTTCTTAGTATGCCGTCTCCCCCGCCCACAGGCGCGGTGGCTCGCAGGATGAGGTGAAGCTTGCTTACTACGCCTTATGCCCGCTCCCTCGCCCATGCGCGCGGTGGCTCGTAGGATGAGGAGAAAAATTTACTACTCCCTCCGTTTACTCCTCGTCCCTACTACCTTGGTTATAGATATTATATCATATTGTTTGGAATATATATGTCCTTTAGTAGATTTCAATATGAACTACTAGTACATACTCCAAACACTGATGTATATAGACGTATTTTAGAGTGTAGATTCACTCATTTTGCTCCGTATGTAGCACTCTCCCTCGCCCCTCGACCCTCGCCCACATGGTGGACGTGGAGGAATTCATTCGGTCTCATATAGCCAGAACGATATATACTGCACTACCATTATTGCTCGACTTCCCGAAGAGGCGAAGAGCCAATCGCAAGGTTAAATATTTTGGAGATGCCAAGCGCAAGGTTATAGGAGAACGAGTAGTAGGTGCCGCGTCATTTATAAATAAAGTTTCTTTCTTCAGTGGCATGTACGCGATATGATAGGTTCATATGGAGAGAAAATGAGTACATAGTCAGGACGGGCCAGCCTACATTGTTGCTTGCTGGGGTTGCTCTCTTCAACACTCTCGCACAAAACGACTGTGGCCACATCTCTAACATCCCAATGGATCACGTCCTCTTGGGGAAGGGGTGGATGCTTAGTGTAGATACGGTGGCCGTCGCCGACGGCAAAAACCCACTGTCGGCACGTCCCGATCAGGGGTCCCCGCCATTCTCTCTCACAAAGCCGGTGAGGTTGCCTTCGTCCCTTGCTCACTGCCGCGACGTGGGCAGTTGCCGCCTCCCACCGCCCTCCTCAAGGTTGAGCTACGTCCCTCAGCTACAACTCCCTTTACAGCCAGCTTGCACGACTGCTCCAGCTGCCCACATCACTCCCTGTGGATATTTCTCTACTTCTTTGCCCCGCACATACCTCTACTGGCTTCTACGTACTGTATTTGCGATGAGTTTATGTCTCATCAACTAGTCCCAGTAATCTTATTCTAATCATGCTTGTTCAATTTCTTTGCCATAGGGATGCTCATCTCGATTTTGGTGAAACTGCACAAAATGATCCGATGGTCAAAAGGTTGCAAACTTCATTTATTAGGAAGCTCGAACGTTGCCAGCAAATTGAAGCCTGGTCAGGGTTCACGGTTCAAGGTCTAGGGACTGCATGGATCATTTTTTTCTTTAGATGCCTTTGTTCCAAAATAAGTGTCAACTTTAGTAGTAGTACAACTTTTTGTACTAAAGTTTGCACAAAGTTGAGAAACTTATTTTGGAACGGAGGGAGTACATATTTGCTATGATCTGTCAATCATTGAGATGCAATAGCATGCATGTTAGTCTCCTTTGTATTTGATGAAATGTTGCAACGGGCAACCTTGGACGCAAGATACATGTAACAGAAGCTGGAAGCTTCATAGCATTGTACAAATTTATCTCGCTGATAAATTACAGTACGTACTATACTAGTACTTCATCCGTTCCTAAATATAAGTCTTTGTAGAGATTTCACCATGAACCACATGCAGATGTATATAGATGCATTTTAAGTGTAGATTCATTCATTTTGTTCCATATGTAGTGGAATCTGTACAAAGATTTATATCTACTAGTAATAGCTAGCCCCCACTACTAGGAATTCTCTATCCTCTCCTTGAGCCACGTCATCAAAATTGATGTAGCCGTTAGATGAAGTAAATCAGTCCATAATAGTCGTCTGATCTTGACGTTGAGAGGCTCCGCACTAAGCCACATGCAAGCATGCAGAAATACCATGCCACATGCATGTGAGTGGGTTTTAATCACATCAACATGTCTGCATGCAAGCATGCACCGGTAGCATGCATGTAAGTGAGCTTTTAAGTCCCATTAACATGTCAAAAAGAAAAATATAATTCCATTATTTAGTAGGAGTTCAGGAGTTGGCTGATCTTTTTTTCCTTATGTGGGATGATCTAAATGATGATGGGAGTTTATTTAGTTTGGCTACCACATTTGTCATGCGGTTATAGAGTTTTTTTATTCTATGAAATCGATAATTTTGCGCAGAGAGATATACCGTTGTTCCGCGCCAACACGCCGGGACTCATCTAGTAATATTTAGGAACGGAGGGAGTACTATGTCAAGAGTTAGGTGTCGCACGGTGATAGTAGTGTGAGGTGGGCCATGTAATCACTGAGCCTGCATGTTTTCACTGCTCTTGCACGCCTCTGCTGTAAGAATGGAGAAAATTGTAATCTAGTAAGAGTAGTATACCTCCTTTCGCCGAAAGCGTGGGACATCTAGCAGTCGTACCACCTCAGTAATAAGGACCAATGAGCTGTCAAATCACATAGACCCAGTAGTAAGTTGGACGGACGAAGCAACCATCACTCTTGCGCTAGTGAGAGGTCGCGTCTGCTCTGCCCGGGCATGAATGTGGCACTGATTCTTTGGAGCGGCGCTGACCGTTTCGGGCGGGAAGCGCGCGCGGGCGATGGAGGGGCTTTGGGTGTGCCAGGCTGGTCAGGAGCGGGCGTGGCAGCTGTCCGCATGTCCCTACCGGACACGCCCGGAAACGAGAGGATGCACCGACTCTCGCGGCTAAAATCGTACACTACACAACATCTCTCTATAGGGGTAGGTCGATCTGTCGCTCTCTCTAACACACACATGGTGTTAAACACACACACACACACACACACACACACAAACACATGCACACGCACGCACCTTGGTCCCGTTGCACCTTCTAACGTGACTTATTACACCTAGACGGAGGGAGTAGTAAGTATACGAGATACGGTGGCACACTGACTTAAGTCGAATACAAGTGGACAAAATTTGTGTGCATGTTATAATAAGGATTCACTTAAAATAGTACATGAGCGAACAAAGGGATCAATTCGACAGTGTTCCCGAGCAGTAGCGAGATGTGTGAGGTAAGATACACCGCTGGCGCTTTTAATTTTTCTTATTAATTTGTTTGTTTCACCCTCTGACTGGTGGGACCCAACGTACTACGTGGAGAGAGGTAAGGTGACTAAGGCTGCATTATTTCTGCACCACTATGGATAGTCTTACCACCAAAGCCACATGACACGATTATGATTGAAATCCCAATGACTCCCACACACACACACAAAAACACAGCATGCTTGTCACACGAATGCAGGAATGTATAAAAGGTTATTTCCCTCTCGTTGAACATAACAGGAGGGTTGCCTAGCTGGTTAGCATGTTCGCTCACTCTCTCGCCCTCTCCCGCTGGAGCCTCAGCGCTTGTAGTTGCTCTCTTCACACTCTCTCGCCATCTCCAGATCTAAACAAGACTTCGTTGGCCTCTCTCTCCCCTCACTGCTGCTCAAAGAGCTGGCAGGATCCGTCCATTGGGAAGGGAAGGAGGCTTAACGCTGTCGCCGTCGGCGAGGGACTACCGGCGCAGCTGTTCACTTTCCACCTAGTGGCGGCGCGGGAGGGCCTCCGGCCCCTTCTTCTTCGCCGACGTCCCGTCACCCATCGAACCACGCCCCAAGAACCTTAAGGTATAATTTACTTACTCCACATGCATTGCTCTAGCTGCATGTATACCATGAATCTAGGACGTGGTTCAAAGAGGAAAGGAGTGGGGCAAAGTAGTGGGAAAAGTTGTATATAGCATGAATCTAGGACGTGGTTCAAAGAGGAAATAAAGGGGGAAAGTTGTATAGCATTAATCTAGGACCTGGTTCAAAGAGGAAAGGAATGGGGGAAAGTAGTGGGGAAAGTTGTATCGCATAAATCTAGGACGTGGTTCAAAGAGGAAAGGAAGGGGTGTAAGTACTAGTTCAAAAAGGAAAGGAAGGGACAAGGCTGTAGAGTTTGAGAAGGACTAGATTTGCTGCGCTCACATAGGGAAAGGCGTCTAAAGATAACAAAACTGGGACCAACACAAATATGCTCCTTGGTTGCTTGTTCTTTGTTGCAACAGACTGTGCATGACCATAGTACATCGGTAGATGCACATGGTGCTGGTGCGTCCACTGTCCCGTGCAACTCATTAGCTGTTGTTAATCTAAGGCCCTGTTTGGTTCAGAACTCCCTAGTCCCTACCTGCTGGGTTCCAGGGACTAAACATGGACTAGAAGTTATTAAATGACATGCTAAAAGACCATGTTACCCCTAGTGATGAACTAATAGAGACAAGGTGCGATGCGTGGCAAGGGAAACTGTTGGAAAAAGTCCCAAAAAGACTCCCTCAGGGTCTTCTTTCTTTAGTCCCAAATGCCCACTTTTAGTCCCTAAAAGTCCCTTCTCTTTGGTTTAGATGGGACTGACACGGAGTTTTTTTAGTCCCTACACCAAAATGTCCCTGTAAACAAACACCCTCTAATAATGCCACTGGAAAATTGATGCAATGCCACAGTTAAAAGCAAATTACATGTTTAACAAATTTTATTGTTAATATAATCTCTATGTTAATATTAATCAATGCCACCATTTGAGAAATGCTACTGTCTTGCTTTCTTTCCCATTTAGATAAGGTATATGCTTCTTTTTGTTGGCTTCTGTGTCATCCACCGTTATTGACCACAAATTGTTTCCTTTGCACCTCTGTGTAAATAGGGTTATCTGCTTCACCTCGTTGCCATTGTGACCTTTTGTTGCACCGCACAAAACACTTTTGTTTTAAGAGTGTTTTGTGCAGTTCAACCAAAATATCACACCGACAACGTTGCTTGATTGCTTGATCTTAGTGGAACTGCACAAGAGGAGATCTTACTTCCTATCCATTAAGGCGGATTTGGTTCAGATCTTCTTCTTGTGAGTTGTTTGAATTCCGCATCATGAGAGGTCAGTACTAGCCTTCTTTCACATGATTCTGCAGTGTGCATTCATATGTTGTGCTACTTGTACGATAATGTTGCTTGATTTTAGTGAACTACACAAATGGAGACAAGACTTCCAATCTGTATGTGCACCGTAATATCCCATTGAGGTAAGATAAGGATATTTCACAACTGTTGGCCTGTATTTTGCCACTTTCATCAGAAAATTAAGTTTAGTACTATACTTGTGCTCCCTAATTGACATGCCAAATCTTACATTGAAGGCGAAGCTTGTTTGTTATTGAACCAAGTGATGAAGGGGAAGAACAATGGGAAGAAAACAAAAATCAACTCCCGGTGCTGTCATGAAAAAGTGGTATTGTCCTTGAGAAGTGCTTCATCTGTGTTGTTTTAAATATTTCCTTTCCTTTTTTTTCGAGCAAACTGTGATGCTAGCATTTAGTAGACCTCTTGTCTTTGCACAACAGGATCATCTTCCTCTGAAGAAGAATATGGAGTACGTGAAGTGACTAGTTCTGATTATGCTAGGATGAAGAAGCCCTGTCTATCTTATCATCAGAAGGAGCAGTTGAAGGATGGTTACATTACTCCCCACAAGACCAAACTAACTTCAGCTCAGAAGGACTGGCAAAATCTCCATTTTCTTGCTGTGATGCGCGAGTACAATGTTGTTCTAGGATTCTTTCTGGTGAGTTCCATTTTTCTAAAAGTGTGCTCTACATGGACCATGTATGTGCCTGTTGAAACTGTCAATTCATAGTACAGTTTGCTCTATACTAATCACTTTTTTGTATTTGTGCAAACAGGGGTGCTCAGCTTGATTTCAATGGGAACTGCACAAAATATTCATGAATACATCGAATCATTCATTTCCACCACAAGAAAGGAGGTGACGATAAGTTCAAGGCGTTGCAACGTATAAAGGCGAAATCATACAAGCTACGCGCGAATTTGGTTAATTTTGGTGGAACTGCACAAAAAGAACAGCTGGTTTATTTAGCACGAGGTGACATGTCAATGTCCGAACTGATGGCAAGCCCTGCCCATTCCACAATCGTAGGCATTTGATATTTTGGAATGGGATAACCTTGTCAAATTTTGCTCATTGATTTTAGCAAGACATGCGTTTGATATTTTCGAATGGGACGCCCTTGCTGTCAGCAACGTCGATCAATTTTTTCTTTATTCTTTAGTTGTGAAGTAAATATTTCCTCTGACATGTGAGTCGCTGAGATGCATAATCATCGATTGTTTTGAATGTTCTCTATGAATTGCCAGGCCTGTGTGTTTGATTGCAATGTACAGAAATGCTAAAAACCTGCTCAAACTCTTTGTACTCCTTCTGTTCCTTTTTACTTCGCACATTGTGAAAGTGCATACTTTTTTGTATAAGATTGGTCAAAGTAGAGATACTTTGACTGCAGACAAAACTTGTATGCAGACTAGAAAGGACCGGAGGGAGTACATGTGAAACTGCTGCAAACGAGGTGATCACCCTGGGAATAATGCTAGTACATATTGTTTTGCATGTTCATCCAATGCCAGTGATACATGAATTCGAACAAATCGAAATAAATTCATTCATACACGGTCGGATTTCATATAAACATGCCAGATTTCATTACATTTCATACATTCTTCAACTAAAAAGGGGTGCGCTGGAGGTATAATTAATTAACCGAAGCTACCCACCTGTGTCCCGCTGAGCCGAACAGAAGCTTTAGTAACTTAACTGTAGGTGCAGTTGCGTAACTGACATGTGGCCTGTTGGGCCCACGGGTCAGTCAGCCAACTGCACCAGCAGTTAAGTGGAAGCAGCGTTACTCTCCAGCAGAACTCCCCGACTCCACGTCCCCGCCAAGAAGCTAACCGGCCGTCAATGGTCACCCCACCTAGCTTGGCTTCAACAGGAGGGTAGCATCGGTGGCCTTACTTGGACCCGAGTGGCGGCGACCTACCATGTTCTACTCTTCCTCGTTTTCTATGTGGCGTGGCCTCGTTGGCAGCGGGGCGGGGCCTCGGCGGAGCCGACGATGTCCTTTGTCTCGTTGCTGGTGGGCGGCGCCTCAGCGGAGCGGTGGAAATCCTCCCCCGCGTTGCTGGAAGGGTGGGGCCTCGGCTGAGCCGGCGATGTCCTCTGCCTCGTTGTTGGCGGGGCGGGGCCTCGGCAGAGCCGATGGTGTCCTCTACCTCGTTGTTGGCACCGCGGGGCCTCGGCAGAGCAGGGCCTCGTTGATGCCAGCGGAGCAGGGACTCGTCGAAGCCAGCATTGTCCTCTGCCTCGTCCTCGGTCTCGCCAAACAGCGCCTCGCCCGCTTCATCGCCCTCTTTGCTAGCCTCTTTGTAGGTGGCCGCAGCCTCCGCCACCCGCATGCGCTCCCGCCAGCGCTCGAGGCGGCCCTTGCGGGCGGAGCGGTACGAGTCGAGCAGCGCCTCCTGCTCCGCCCACTCCGCAGTGATATGCTCCTCCGCCTGCAGATGCTCCTGGAGGAGATGGTGGTTGTAGGCGGCATCGGCCTGTGCTTCCCGGAACTGCTCCTGACGCATCTGCCTCACACTGTCCATATATTGGGCACATGCCTCGCCAATGGTCATGGTGCAATGCACCGGCGAGGATGGCGCAGAGGAGGGGGTTGGCGCCGGATCGTCTACTACCATGTTCTCCATTGGGGCATCGTCGTCCTCCAGCTGCCTGCCGGCCAGCCGGTCGGTAGCAATGGCTGCCATCTCCTTGTGGTCCATCGTCCGCCCGCCCCAAAGAGCGCTGGAGCGCGAGGAAGCCATGGTGGGCAGTAGTGGTGTGGACAGAAGAAAGGGAACGGATGCGGATGACTGCGGCTATGGTCGGCGCAGCAGTTTATATAGCAATAGTGGGCGGGCGGAGGGACGGACATGTGGCGCCGGAGTAGCCGCCTCGGCAACCGCGTGTCATTAATGTGGGGGGCAGATGGACGGACGGACGACACTTGTGTCGTTTGAAGGCGGAGCAATCGCCTGCACCGGGAAGCGGGGCAGGCGGCGCTGACTGTTTCGGTCGGAAAGCGTGCGCGGGCGAGGAGATGACTTTACTTGGAGAGGATGACAATGGGGACCCACCAGGTCCGTAGCCTCACATACGCAAGTGCCTCCTTATTATATATATATATATATATATGTGTGTGTGTGTGTGTGTGTGTGTGTGTGTGTGTGTGTGTGTGTGTGTGTGTATAAAACTATACTCCCTCCGTCTAGGTGAATAAGTCATATTAGAAGGTGCATCACGACCTAGGTGCAAGCAGATTGGTGGAAAAGAAGAATATTTATCTCTTCTAAACACAACATTTAATCACAACAGTTAAGAGGATGCCTTATTAGCTACCCATGCAGGCCATCGTAATTCATAGCATGCAAAGCACTTTTATTTCTTGCCTAATAACTGCATGGACGTGCTGCATGCATTGGTCCTTGACCGAGCAAAAAAAGGGAGGAAAGGGGTTTCCACGGGAGACAACGAGGCAGAGGTGGAAGCGCTCGCTGGAGTTATTTATTTTGCTTCCCCCTGGTTTCCTGACATCACGGTGCCACACCATTGTCAACCTATGTAGTACTAGTCAATAAATGAGAGAATTGCACAAGAAGGGGCCGACAGCTGGGACCAAGCAGCTCGAGCAGTATTTGTGTTTTTGAGGTGTGAGCACTGCAGAGTTTTTCGATGTTTAGCCTAGATATTAATTTTTCTCCTCTGAACAACAACGAAAACATTGTTGCAGGTGTTAACTGGGCGGGCTGTGGCCCGTCTAGCCCAGGCCAGATATCCAGCCCAGATATTAATTTTTTTCAAGCTAAAAATGGTAGCCCAGCTATACTTTTTTTAGGAATACCCAGGCAAGGTCAAGTTGTTATTCTCCGCCCCGCTGGGCTGCAAATCTTTCCTAGGAGGGATGCATTAGGCTTAACAATAAAATGGGCTTTAAGAAATAATAAATGGGATGTAATTACAAAAACTGGGCAGTAACTATAAAAAATGCACCAAACACGTGATTACTTTATAAAATATTATTTTTGGATATTGAAAATTTTAATTTCATTAATTGTTGCGAGCACAATGTTTCGTTGGATTTTTACGTAATATAAATTTATATTGAAATTGTATTTAATCTGACTAGAAATTTTGGGATAAAAATATTTCGGATCCCATCAAAATGTGGGAAATTTTATTGAATTCTGTTTTGAACGGTTGGTTGAAATGGGTTGTACTTTTAAAAAACTGTAAACGGGTTGTAGTAAATTCCATTAGAATTCAAAAATGGGCTACACATTCTTACAAATCTCAAATGGGCTATAAGTTCTCTGCCACACACTTCTGTCCTTACTAAGTTGACGCGTATGCAAGGCTTTGTCAACTTAGTCAGCACACAGTTCTAGCAGCAGTAGCTGTTGGATGTCCATCCAACGAATGTCGTGCTTCTTCTTCAATCTCGGATATTCTAGCTTCACCTGCCCAAAAAATGATTCCTCCCCCTGACATCTAGGGCGCACCGTTTCGGAAGCTGACCTGTGGGCCTACTAAGTTGACGTACCAAGGGCTTTGTCAACTTAGTCAATATAAATGATTCTAGCTGCAGTGACCGTACGATGTCCATCCAACGGCCGTAGTGCTTCTTCAACCTCTGGTCTTCTTGCTCCAGCCGCCTAAAGCAATGCCGGTCATGCCGCCTGCTCCTGCCTCCCATGGCCGGTTGTGCTGCCGTGGAGGCCTCATCGCCCCTACTATTCCCACCGCTAGCCAGGCCCTGCGGCGACGGCAGCCTCACACCGCAGCCGAACGAGTGAACCCTCATACTCCTCTCCGCGTGGGCATCCACCGCCGTGTCTTCACCGGCTCCACAGCGTCCCCTTCCTAGGCCTCACCGTCGTCCACCGCCCTGGTGCTCCCGGCGCGGCGTGGTCAACGTGGAAGGAACGACTTCCATCGGACATGGACTGTACGTGGAGAGGCTGACAGCTGGGTCCATGGCGGCAGCAAGGAAGTGCCTCCTTATTACGCGGAAAGTAATGATTCCTCCACCTGACAGCAGGGACCCACCGGACGGGCCACCAGTATTTTGCGAAAAAAATCGTTTCCCCCTGACTACTGGGACCCACCGGACGGGCCACCGTATTTCGCAAAAAAAAACATTCCCCCCACTGTCAGCTCGGACCCACCGGAAGTGCCTCCTTGTTACGCACAAAAAAATGAATACTGCCCTGGCTAGCTGGGACCCACCTTGCTGGGAGGCTGACTTGTGGGCCTACTAAGTTGACGGGGACGAAGGGCTTTGTCAACTTAGTCAATATGAACGATTCTAGCTCCAGTGACCGTACGATGTCCATCCAACGACCGTAGTGCTTCTTCAACCTCTGGTCTTCTTGCTCCAGCCGCCCAAAGCAGCACCGGTCATGCCGCATGCTCTTGCCTCCTGTGGCCGGCTGTGGTGCCGCAGAGGCCTCACCGCCCCCTACTATTCCCACCGCTGGCCAGGCCCTGCGGCGATAGTAGCCTCACACCACAGCCGAACCAGTGAACCCTCATAGTCCTCTCCGCGCGGGCTCCCACTGCCGCGTCATCCCCTTCCTAGGCCTCGCCGTCGTCCACCGCTGTGGTGCTCTCCGCGCGGCATTGTCAACATGGTCAAGGAACGACTTCCATCGGAAGAGTACTGTACGTGGAGAGGCTGACAGCTGGGTCCACGGCCACAACACAGTTTTTTGTGATTTGCCAAGTAAGTCGCTTTGTCAGGCCTGTTGGGCTGCAAATCTTTCAAGACGAGGAGATCTTTCATTCGGCTGGCCGAGAAAATGGCCCATCAGTAATGAGAAATGGGTTGTACATTTCTAAAACACATCAAACCGGCAATTAGTTTCAAATATCTTTTTTTTTCATTTCAAGATTTTAAATTACATTAATTTTTATGCATGGAGAATTTGTTGGATTTTATATTGATATACATTTATTTTTAAAATCAGATTGAATGTGAGTCGAAATTTCGGGATTAAAAACAGTTCGGACCGCACCGAAATATGCAAAATTTCGTATAATTTTTTAACCGTTGCCACAATATGGGTTGTAATGCTAAGAAAAAGAATATGGGCTAAAAAACCTTAAGAATTAGCAAATGGGTTGTAAATTATTAGAAATAATGGCAGATGGGTTGTATGCTGTTTCCCACAGATTTGAGGCTTTCCTAAAAAAAGGTTGACGCACAAGCACTGACTGTTGGATGTCCATCCAACGGCCGTCGTGCTTCTTCAATCTCTGCTCTTCCTGCTCCAGCCGCTCAAACAAGCGCCGGCGGGACTGCCTGCTCCCTCCTCGCGGCCGGCTGTGCTGCCGCGCAGGCCTCACCGCCCGACCGTACTCCCATCGCTGGCCTAGCCATCCCTCTACTCACCCACACATGTTGTTATTATCCGGCGACGGCAGACGAAGCAGTAAACCCTCGTACAGTCGTACTACCCTCCGCGTGGGAAACAACTTTCGAGTCTACCCTACCTCCGTGTCGTCACCTTCCTAGGCCTCGCCGTCGTCCACCGCCCTGGTGCTCTCCGTGCTGCGTGGTCAACGTGGTCAAGGAAGGACTTCCATCGGACGTGGACTGTACGTGGAGAGGCTAATAGTTGGGTCCACGACCGCAGCAAGGAAGTGCCTCCTTATTACGCGGAAAATAATGATTCCTCCACCTGACAGCTGGGACACACCGAATGGGCCACTGTATTTCGCGAAAAAAATGTTTCCCCCTAACTGCTGGGACCCACCAGCTACATCTTCGCACGCAAGGAAGTGCGTCCGGGCAAAAAAATGATTCGCCCCTTGACTACTGGGACCCACCAGCTACATTTTCGTAGGCAAGGAAGTGCCTGAAAGTCAGGACCCACCTGGTCGAAGCGTACGTAGCGTTGTCATTCTGGTCGCGAACGTGTACGTACATACTGGTCAATGTAGAGGCGCGCATGTGTCGTAGTAGAGGTGCGCACGTGTCGTAGTAGAGGCGCGCACGTGTCGTAGTTGAGGCGCGCACGTAGCATGTACACGTATGTACAGCGGCCAGGGTGCAAGAAAGAAAATACGGCCACGTATGTGTACATATGGGCAGGGTCTCGAACGCCTACTCGCGCATACGTACGGCCAGGGTTCGTGTACATTGCTGGGTCGGAACGGAGAAACAACGTTGTCGTCGTGTTCATGGGGAGGCAACGAAATGCGTCGTGTTCATGGGGAGGCAACGGAACGCGTGGGAGCCAACCGGCTGGGTCGGAACGGAATGCGTGGTCGTGTTCATCGGGAGGGCTTGGACGGAACAAGCGATGGAAACAAGGCCTGGCGTACCGCACAACGGAGGAAACGGACCACCTACATTCGGAACGGGGTCCTGTTGATCGGGAGGGGTCTGGCGTATCGCAAAATGGAGGAAACGGAGCTCCTATGGTCGAAACGGGGGTCTTGTTGATCGGGAGGGGTGTGGCGTACCGCAAAATGGAGGAAACAGACTTGTGTTGGAGCGCTACGGTCGAAACGGGGGTCCTGTTCATCGGGAGGGGTGTGGCGTACCGCAAAACGGGACTCCGCGGGATACTGTTCATCTCCACCATCGACCCTCTCCAGCCTCCACGAGCTACTGTTCCTCCACCGTCGACCTCCTCCAGCCTCCACCTGCGACTGTTCATCCACGGGCTCCTGTTCATCCAGCCTCCACCGCACGCTACTCCACCGGCTACTGTTCAACCAGCCCTCTCCACGGGCTCCTGTTCAACCACCCCTCCATGGGCTACTATTCATCCTGCCCTCCACCGTCTACTGTTCATCTTGTCCTCCACGGGGTGGTCCTGTTCATCCAGCCCTCCACGGGGTCCTGTTCATCCAGCCCCAACCGGCTCGATCGATCGGGGTCCTGTTCATCTAGAGGCAACACCACGGGGTCCTGTTCATCCACCCCCACCGGGAACTGTT
>NC_057800.1:243861601-244098945 GCF_018294505.1 Triticum aestivum
AGAGGCAGCATCGATCCGCTTCAGTTAGCAACAGTAGTGAAGGAATCGCTCGATCGGGTTCAGTTAACAGCCATCGATCGATCGCTCGGGTTCAGTAACGCGTAGCCTGCAGTGCAATCGCTCGGGTTCAGTTAGAGCCAACGCCTCACACACACGCTCGTACGTGTACGAGAGAAACGCGCATCACTCAGCCCTGACCTCCCACCGTAACCGGGAACTACTCGAAATTTTCCTCCCCCTCGCTTCTACCACGATTTTTTCCGTCATGGACGGCCCAAAGAATGTCATGCAGTGATACGTCTCCAACGTATATATAATTTTTGATTGCTCCATGCTATATTATCTACTGTTTTGGACTATATTGGGCTTTATTTTCCACTTTTATATTATTTTTGGGACTAACCTATTAACCGGAGGCCCAGCCCAGAATTGCTGTTTTTTGCCTATTTCAGTGTTTCGAAGAAACAGAATATCAAACGGAGTCCAAACAGAAAAAATCCTTTTTGGAACGTGATTTTCTTCTCGGATAAGACCCAGGAGACTTGGACCCTACTCCAAGAAGTATTGGAGGCGGTCACGAGGGTAGGGGGTGCCCCCCACCTACAGGGAGCGCCCCCCTGCCTCGTGGGCCCCTCGGTGCTCCACCGACGTACTCCTTCCTCCTATATATACCCACGTACCCCCAAACGATCAGAAGAGGAGCCAAAAACCTAATTCCATCGCCGAAACTTTCTGTATCCACGAGATCCCATCTTGGGGCCTATTCCGGAGCTCCACCGGAAAGGGCCGTCATCACAGGGGGCTTCTACATCATCATAGCCCCTCAGATGTAGTGTGAGTAGTTTACCTCAGACCTTTGGGTCCATAGTTATTAGCTAGATGGCTTCTTCTCTCTTTTTGGATCTCAATACAATGTTCTCCCCCTCTCTTGTGGAGATCTATTCGATGTAATCTTCTTCTTTTGCGGTGTGTTTGTTGGGACCGATGAATTGTGGGTTTATGATCAAGTCTATCTATGAACAATATTTGAATCTTCTCTGAATTCTTTTATGTATGATTGGTTATCTTTGCAAGTCTCTTCGAATTATCCGTTTGGTTTGGCCAACTAGATTGGTAGTTCTTGCCATGGGAGAAGTGCTTAGCTTTGGGTTCGACTTGCGGTGTTCTTTCCCAATGATAGAAGGGGCAGCAAGACACGTATCGTATCGTTGTCATCAAGGATAACAAGATGGGGTTTATTTCATATTGCATGAATTTATCTCTCTACATCATGTCATCTTACTTAAAGCGTTACTCTATTTTTAACTTAATACTCTAGATGCATGCTGGATAGCGGTCGATGAGTGGAGTAATAGTAGTAGATGCAGAATCGTTTCGATCTACTTGTCATGGACGTGATGCCTGTATACATGATCATGCCTAGATATTCTCATAACTACGCTCAATTCTGTCAATTGCTCAACAGTAATTTGTTCACCCACCATAGAAAACTTATGCTCTTGAGAGAAGCCACTAGTGAAACCTATGGCCCCCGGGTCTATTCTCATCATATCAATCTCCATCACTTTAATCTTGCTTTGTTTTTACTTTGCCTTTTACTTTTCACTTTGCATCTTTATATCAAAAATACCAAAAATAGTATCTATTGTATCTCACTTCCGTAAGTGACCGTGAAGGGATTGACAACCCCTAATCACGTTGGTTGCATTGAGCTCTTTGTGTTGTGTAGGTACGAGGGACTTGCGCGTGGCCTCCTACTGGATTGATACCTTGGTTCTCAAAAACTAAGGGAAATACTTACGCTACTTTGTTGCATCATCCTTTCCTCTTCGGGGAAAACCAATGCAAGCTCAAGAGGTAGCAAGAAGAATTTCTGGCGCCGTTGCTGGGGAGTCTATGCAAAAAGTCAACACACCAAGTACCCATCACAATCCCTATCTCCCGCATTACATTAGTTGCCATTTGCCTCTCGTTTTCCTCTCCCCCACTTCACCCTTGTCGTTTTATTCGCCCTCTCTTTCTCCTTCCCCTTCTCCTTCTCCGTTTGCCTTTTTCTCGCTTGTCTTGTCGTCATGGCTAGTCTTATATCTCCTCCGTTATCTCCCAAGAACGAAGTTCTAAATTTTAAACAAAGGGGGGGAGAAAATTTGAAAGATGCTTGGTATAGAATTTGCAATGCTCAAAACAGAGCTACCAGGAAGCAATCTACTTCAGTTCTTCTTCGTAATTTTTATGTGGGTGCTAGTCCTTGGTATAGATATATCCTTGATACCATTACCGGAGGGAATTTCTTGGGTAGCCATACTTTTGATTCTTATAATGCTATGATAGACTTATTTGGCTCACCACCTCTTTTGGTTAATGGAACTATATTAACTTTGGAGAATGTTATGCAAAGGCTTGAAATTATTGAAAACAAAGTTGCTCCTATTGAATCAATTGAAAATCTAGATAAAAAGATTCATAATCAAATCACTCAATATGGGTCTAAGGTAGGAATGACTTTGAAAAATATTAAGGAGAAGGAACCCATGGTAGATGAGAAAATAAATCTAGATTCCTCTAGAATCGATAAACTTGAGGGTATCATTACCAATTTGGGAACCGCTTTTTCTTCCGCAAAGAATACTCCTAGTCCTCCCACTAAAATTGCTAAGCTTATGTATGTTTCCTAAGAATAAGGGTGAATCATCTAGTAAGGAAACTGCGGATCTTAAATCTATAAGTATTCATCCCGATATTTTTGATTTCATTAAAGAACCATTTGCTACAAATGAATTTTTCGATCTTGTGCCTAAAAGTTTGATAATTACTAAAAATAAAGAGATCTCTAAGAAAGGTAGATGCCTCATTGAAGAATTGCCTTCCAAAGATGGCAACACCTAGATCTATCCTCGCTTTTATGCCTAGCTAGGGGCGTTAAACGATAGCGCTTGTTGGGAGGCAACCCATTTTTTTGTGTTTTTCTTCTGTTAGGGAATAAATAACCCATCTACCCTCTGTTTGGATGTGGTTTTGTGTTTTAATTAGTGTTTGTGCCAAGCTAGACCTATTGGATCTTCTTGGATGATAGTTATTTGATCTTGCTGTAATTTCCAGAAACTTTGCGTTCAGTGCCCGAATTACTAAAAATCATCAGAACGTGATAAAATACTAATTCCAATTGCTGCTGATCAATAAACAAATTATCTAGGTCGTCTAATTTTGGTAGATGTTTTGGAGTTCCAGAAGTTTGCGTTAGTGACAGATTACTACAGACTGTTCTGTTTTTGACAGATTCTGTTTTTTGTGTGTTGTTTGCTTATTTTGATGAATCTATGGTTAGTAAAATAGTTTATAATCCATAGAGAAGTTGGAATACAGTAGGTTCAACACCAAAATAAATAAACAATGAGTTCATTACAGTACCTTGAAGTGGTTTTATGTTTTCTTTCTCTAACGGAGCTCACGAGATTTCTATTGAGTTTTGTGTTGTGAAGTTTTCATGTTTTGGGTGAGTTCTTTTGATGGATTATGGAACAAGGAGTGGCAAGAGCCTAAGCTTGGGGATTCCCATGGCACCCCCAAGATAATCCAAGGACACCAAAAAGTCAAAGCTAGGGGATGCCCCGGAAGGCATCCCCTCTTTCGTCCACTTCCAACTGTAATTTACTTGGAGCTATATTTTTATTCACCAACATGATATGTGTTTTGCTTGGAGCGTCTTGTATTATTTGTGTCTTTGTTTGTTAGTGTGCCACAATCATCCTTTCTGTACACACATTTTGAGAGAGTCATCTATGAATTAAAATTTGATAGAATACTCTATGTGCTTCACTTATATCTTTTGAGCCATGTAGTTTTGCTCTATGTGCTTCACTTATATCTTTTGAGCGTTGAAATTTTGCTCTATGTGCTTCACTTAGATCTTTTAGAGCACGGTGGTGGTTTGTTTTAAAGAAACTATGATCTCTCATGCTTCACTTAAATTATTTTGAGAGTCATAATAGCATGGTAATTTGCTTAATAATAACTTGCTTGGTATTCAAGATTTGTGAAACTTTCTTTTGAGTGCGTTGAATACTAAGAAAAGTTGGATGATTGATAATTGTTTTGAGATATGGAGGTAGTAATATCAAAGTCATGCTAGTAGAGTAATTGTGAATTTGATAAGTGCTTGAGTTAAAGTTTGCAAGTCCCGTAGCATGCACGTATGGTTAACATTATGCAACAAATTTGAAACATGAGGTGTTATTTGATTGTCCTCCTTATGAGTGGCGGTCGGGGACGAGCGATGGTCTTTTCCTACCAAGTTATCCCCCTAGGAGTATGTGCGTAATACTTTGGTTTTTGATGGCTTGTAGATTTTTGCAATAAGTATATGAGTTCTTTATGACTAATGTTGAGTCCATGGATTATACGCACTCTCACCCTTCCATCATTGCTAGCCTCTACGGTACCGTGCATTGCCCTTTCTCACATTGAGAGTTGGTGCAAACTTCACCGGTGCATCCAAACCCCGTGATATGATACGCTCTTTCACACATAAACCTCCTTATATCTTCCTGAAAACAGCCACCATACCTACCTATTATGGCATTTCCATAGCCATTCCGAGATATATTGCCATGCAACTTTCCACCATCCAGTTTATCATGACACATTCATCATTGTCATATTGCTTAGCATGATCATGTAGTTGACATAGTATTTGTGGCAAAGCCACCGTTCATAATTTTTCATACTTGTCACTCTTGATTCATTGCATATCCCAGTACACTGCTGGAGGCATTCATATAGAGTCATACTTTGTTCTAGTATCGAGTTGTAATCATTGAGTTGTAAATAAATAGAAGTGTGATGATCATCATTCAATAGAGCATTGTCCCAAAAAAAGGGGCAATGTTACTATCCTTTTTTCCACACTTGTGCTTCAAAGTAGCACCATGATATAGCAAGTCTCATATATTGTGCTTGAAAGTAGCACCATGTTCTTCATATAGAGAGTCTCTTGAGTTATCACTTCCATATACTAGTGGGAATTTTTCATTACAGAACTTGGCTTGTATATTCCAACAATGGGCCTCCTCAAGTGCCCTAGGTCTTCATGAGCAAGCAAGTTGGATGCACACCCACTTAGTTTCTTTTGTTGAGCTTTCATACATTTATAGCTCTAGTGCATCCGTTGCATGGCAATCCCTACTCCTCGCATTAACATCAATCGATGGGCATCTCCCTAGCCCATTGATTAGCCTCATTGATGTGAGACTTTCTCCTTTTTTGTCTTCTCCACACAACCCCCATCATTATATTCTATTCCACCCATAGTGCTATATCCATGGCTCACGCTCATGTATTATGTGAAAGTTTATGAGTTCAAAATTATTACGGTATGAAACAATTGCTTGGCTTGTCATCGGGGTTGTGCATCATGAGAGCATTCTTGTGTGACGAAAATGGAGCATGACTAAACTATATGATTTTGTAGGGATGAACTTTCTTTGGCCATGTTACTTTGAGAGAACATAATTGCTTTGTTAGTTTGCTTGAAGTGTTATTATTCTTTATGTCAATATGAACTTTTGTCTTGAATCTTTCTAATCTGAATATTCATACCACAATTAAGAAATTTTGCATTGAAATTATTCCAAGTAGCACTCCGCATAAAAAAATCTCCTTTTATCATTTACCTACTCGAGGACGAGCAGGAATTAAGCTTGGGGATGCCTGATACGTCTCCAACGTATCTATAATTTTTGATTGCTCCATGTTATATTATCTACTGTTTTGGACTATATTGGGCTTTATTTTCCACTTTTATATTATTTTTGGGACTAACCTATTAATCGGAGGCCCAGCCCAGAATTGCTGTTTTTTTGCCTATTTCAGTGTTTTGAAGAAACAGAATATCAAATGGAGTCCAAACAGAAAAATCCTTTTTGGAACGTGATTTTCTTCTCGGATAAGACCCAGGAGACTTGGACCCTACTCCAAGAAGTACCGGAGGCGGTCACGAGGGTAGGGGGCACCCCCCCTACAGGGCACGCCCCCTGCCTCGTGGGCCCCTCGGTGCTCCACCGACGTACTCCTTCCTCCTATATATACCCACGTACCCCCAAACGATCAGAAGAGGAGCCAAAAACCTAATTCCACCGCCGCAACTTTCTGTATCCACGAGATCCCATCTTGGGGCCTGTTCTGGAGCTCCGCCAGAAAGGGCCGTCATCACGGAGGGCTTCTACATCATCATAGCCCCTCCGATGAAGTGTGAGTAGTTTACCTCAGACCTTCGGGTCCATAGTTATTAGCTAGATGGCTTCTTCTCTCTTTTTGGATCTCAATACAATGTTCTCCCCATCTCTTGTGGAGATCTATTCGATGTAATCTTCTTCTTTTGCGGTGTGTTTGTTGGGACCGATGAATTGTGGGTTTATGATCAATTCTATCTATGAACAATATTTGAATCTTCTCTGAATTCTTTTATGTATGATTGGTTATCTTTGCAAGTCTCTTTGAATTATCTGTTTGGTTTGGCCAACTAGATTGGTAGTTCTTGCCATGGTAGAAGTGCTTAGCTTTGGGTTCGATCTTGCGGTGTTCTTTCCCGGTGACAGAAGGGGCAGCAAGACACGTATTGTATCGTTGCCATCGAGGATAAGAAAATGGGGTTTATTTCATATTGCATGAATTTATATCTCTACATCATGTCATCTTACGTAAAGCGTTACTCTGTTTTTAACTTAATACTCTAGATGCATGCTGGATAGCGGTCGATGAGTGGAGTAATAGTAGTAGATGCAGAATCGTTTCGATCTACTTGTCACGGACGTGATGCCTATATACATGATCATGCCTAGATATTCTCATAACTATGCTCAATTCTGTCAATTGCTCAACAGTAATTTGTTCACCCACCGTAGAAAACTTCTGCTCTTGAGAGAAGCCACTAGTGAAACCTATCGCCCCCAGGTCTATTCTCATCATATCAATCTCCATCACTTTAATCTTGCTTTGTTTTTACTTTGCCTTTTATTTTTCACTTTGCA
Organism: Triticum aestivum; assembly: GCF_018294505.1. Classification (NCBI taxonomy): domain Eukaryota; kingdom Viridiplantae; phylum Streptophyta; class Magnoliopsida; order Poales; family Poaceae; genus Triticum; species Triticum aestivum. The sequence continues at coordinate 243,868,627 of NC_057800.1, forward strand.
TCTTTATATCAAAAATACCAAAAATATTATTTATTGGATCTCACTTCCGTAAGTGACCGCTAAGGGATTGACAACCCCTAATCGCGTTGGTTGTGTTGAGCTCTTTGTGTTGTGTAGGTACGAGGGACTTGCGCGTGGCCTCCTACTGGATTGATACCTTGGTTCTCAAAAACTGAGGGAAATACTTACGCTACTTTGCTGCATCATCCTTTCCTCTTCGTGGAAAACCAACGCAAGCTCAAGAGGTAGAATGCAGCTGCGTCTCTAGCCCGCCCAGGACGAAAAGCCCATTTTCTGTCATGATTTTTTGTCATAGAAGTAGGATCCCACCACATCTATGATGATACTGGGTTTTGTCACAATTATCGTCATAGAAGTGTCATATGTATGACAGAAAAAAATTCGTTCGGCCCAAAATGTCATGGATGTGTCTTCTTTTTGTAGTGATGGCTGAAGGCTTTCAATGTAAAGCCGAAGGTGGTGAGAGGCCAACAGGTAGAGTGCGGAGGCGCCATGGTGGGCAAGATGCCCAATGTTACATGGCCCGAAGGCTCCTTTGTGGAGACGGTGAAGGGGTGGCAATCGGGGTGGTTCTATATCACCGAGCCGCGCGACACCAACTGGGCGGCGACCCCCGAATTTCGATTCGGAGCTCCGCTGCGGCTTACCTCCTGGCAAGAGAAGGGCCTCGCCTGGGGCTCTTCGAGCGAGCTAACTAGGCTGCAGACGTGCGTTCAGAACATGATAAACAAGAGGATCAAAGTCGTCAACATGATCCAGGTTATGCTCATTCGTCGGACCCTTCCGTGCCAACGCCGGACTTGCTATCTGTTGGAGTTCGATCCGGCCAAGCACCAGAGGCTACTAGAGCTCATCGACACAACGCACGAAGATATCTAGAAAGTGCTCTTCAAGGCCGGCGGGACACCACCACCTACGACCGAAGATCGTGTGCTCAGCTTAAAATGCCAGGCCAATTCGGTAAGTTTTTTCATGTATTCAAGGTATAGCCTTTACTGGCACATTTTGAGAAGGAGTCTAAGCCTTCCTATCAATTTGTAGGCCTAAATCGACATAGCGGGGCGAATTAATTGTCTAGCTCCACTACCCGAAGATGAGGAAACCCCTCTCCTAATGAAGATGCTATTTTCGGCGCCTTATGATGTGCCGGAGAAGAAGGCCAAGAAGACGGCTAAAGGGAGCATGAGTGGCTTGCGTCGAGAGGGTACTTCGGACATGTCGTCCGAAGACGATACTGACTCTTTGGCCGCGCAGATGACGGCGAGGAGGAGGAAGAAAGTGGCTTCCCCGGAGGGGGTAAATAAGAAAAGAGAGGCCTCCACGAATCTGGAGGTGAAGACGCCCAAGAGGGGGAAGGGCTCCCTTGCGGATAACTCCGCATGGGATGTCGAAAGCAGTCCGGAGCGAACGCCCCGGACCAAGCCTCGAGCTGCCTCGTAAGTACCGAAAACCCTACGCACCTCCCAATACCTAGCCTTTCCAGTTTATAATATTAATATGCTTAAACCGTGCCATTACAGTCCGGCCCGCGATGGTTCCCCGCGATCCTCGACAGAGGGTTCGCTAGACTCAAGGAAGATGGCTAGCATGTCTCCGCCACCCGCTCACTCTGCCTCACCCAAGGGTGATGACGAGGCGGCGTCCCAGAGGACCTTTCCAGACCAGGCGGAGGATCCAGAAATCGTTAAGGCGGCGCCCCAGGATGACTCCTTGGTTGCCGGACACATGGGAGAGAAAGCCCCCATGGAGACTGGCAATGGGGGCCAAGTTCCCATCGGCCCTCAGTCGGATACCATTCCGGAGACCTACACGGCTCCGGAGTCCAGCCAATGGCCTTCCCCAAAAGGAGGAGGTGTGCCTGTTCCACGGGTGACCTCTGTCCAACCAGAGGCACCGGATAATCTACTGGAGGTGCTGCGAGGCGCCTCCATTGTGGATGAGCACCGTGTTCTTATGGGTACGGTGATCGAAAAGGTTTAGTCCGCCAAAAGCGGACTGACCAAGGCCTGCACTAGCCTTTTAACAGGCTTTGAGGTAACAATTGTAGAAAAATATCACAATGTGGACAGTAGCCCCTGATGCTCTGTTCGGTGTCCGGAAAGGAAAAGCCGAACAGGGGATCAAAATAGTTTTCGCAGGAGTCTAACATAATATGTCTTTGTGAGAAGCAAGCGTCGCTGCTGGCTGCTGTCGCTCACACTGCGGAGGTCTCCGGACTGAAGCAGAACCTAGAGCAGGCCGAGAAAGAGCTCGGCCTCGTGAAGAAGCAGTTGGAGGACAGCAAAGGTATGCAGTAACCTGCGTGTATGTTTAGGAAGGACGAATGGTTCATGCTGACTAAAGTGTTGTGAACTTTATTAGGGGCCACGACCGAGGTGGCGGACCTCAAGAAGGCCTTAAAGAAGGTCGAGGACAGAGCGGCCAAGGAACGCTCTACGCGCGAGAAGCACGAGACCAGGGTCGGCGAGGTTCAGCAACAGCTCGAGGACGCCGTCAAGAAGTGCGAGTCCTTGGAGCGTGATTCTAAGACGCAAGCGTCCGAACTTGTGAATGCCCTCCAGAGCACGCAGGAGGCTCGAGCCGAAGCCCAGAGCGCCCTTCAGGAAATCCAGGCGGCCTGGAAGATCGCGGCGGGTAAGGCTTTCATTATGCAAAGCAAGTTTGTGAAGGAAGCGTTCCTTTTACTTACCCGAATTTGGAGCTCTCTAGGGGCGTTTACGGATTTGCCGCGCAGCGTACTAGACGTTGCCGAATTCTATCGAGCCGAGGAAGGGAGTTCAACGGAGAAGCTGTTCTGGTCTCAATATCTTGGACCCGAACATCTGGTGTCCTTCAGCGACCAGCTGAAAAGGCTGGTCGAGCTGCACAAGGCGGCCGATCTACCATGAAGGAGCTGATAGTCCGACTATGGCCTGCCGCGCTGTGGGAGTCCTGGATTAGGGGGTCTCCGGGCAGCCAGACTATCTCCATTGGCCGGACTGTTAGACTATGAAGATACAAGATTGAAGACTTCGACTCGTGTCCGGATGGGACTCTACTTGGCGTGGAAGGCAAGCTAGGCAATACGTATATGGATGTCTCCTCCTTTGTAACCGACCTTGTGTAACCCTAACCCTCTCCGGTGTCTATATAAACCGAAGGGTTTTAGTCCGTAGGACAACAATCACAACATACAATCATACCGTAGTCTAGCTTCTAGGGTTTAGCCTCTCTGATCTCGTGGTAGATCTACTCTTGTAACACCCATATCATCAATATTAATCAAGCAGGACGTAGGGTTTTACCTCCATCAAGAGGGCCTGAACCTGGGTAAAACTTCGTGTCCCTTGCCTCCTGTTACCATCCGGCCTAGACGCACAGTTCGGGACCCCCTACCCGAGATCCGCCGGTTTTGACACCGACATTGGTGCTTTCATTGAGAGTTCCTCTATGTCGTCGCTGTTAGGCTTGATGGCTCCTACTATCATCGATAGCGATGCAGTCCAGGGTGAGACTTTTCTCCCCGGACAGATCTTCGTATTCGGCGGCTTTGCACTGCGGGCTAATTCGCTTGGCCATCTGGAGCAGATTGAAAGCTACGCTCCTGGCCAACAGGTCAGATTTGGAAGTTTGAATTACACGGCCAACATCCGTGGGGACTTGATCTTCGACGGATTCGAGCCACAGCCAGGCGCGCCGCACTGTCGCGATGGGTATGACCTAGCTCTGCAATTCGAACGGTACCTCAGGGGCTGCAGTCTCGACGGCGATCGAGCCAAACACCAGCATAATCCTCTACGCAGCCCGTGACTCCAAGGTGCCGGACTCTCCTCCGGACCCCGAACCATCCGCGCCCCTGCCAATCGAATCCGATTGGGCGCCGATCATGGAATTCACCGCTGCCGATTGGGTGCCGGACTCTCCTTCGGCGACATTCTGAATTCACTAAGGTCTCTCTCTTTGTCAGGAGAGCTCTGGCCGGATTATGGCCAACAGGACTGGGATGCGGACGACGAAGAAATTCGACGCCCACCCACCACCCACTTTGTAGCCACTGTCGATGATTTAACCGACATGCTCGACTTTGACTCTGAAGACGTCGACGGTATGGACGACGATGTAGGAGACGAACATGAACTAGCACCTATAGGGCACTGGAAAGCCACCTCGTCGTATGACATATACATGGTGGATACACCCAATGAAGGCAACGGTGACAAGATAGCGAAGGATGACCCCTCCAAGAAGCAACCCAAGCACCAATGTCAGCGGCGCTGCTCTAAGTCCCGCCAAAGCAAAAGTGGTGATACCGGCACAGGAGATAATAACACTCCGGATAGCGCCGAAGACAACAAAAATCCCCTCCGGCAAGAGTTAGATCAGGAGGATGAAGGAGCCAGCTCTCCTGAGAGAGCGGCTGGCGGAGAGGAGGAAGATGACAATTACATGCCCCCCTCCGAAGACGAGGCAAGCCTCGGCGACAATGAATTCGCCGTACCAGAGGATCCCGTCGAACAAGAGTGCTTCAAGCGCAGGCTTATGGCCACGGCAAATAGCCTGAAGAAAAAGCAGCAGCAGCTTCAAGCTGATCAAGACTTGCTAGCTGACAAATGGACTTAAGTCCTCGCGGCCGAGGAATATAAACTCGACCGTCCCTCCAAGAGTTACCCAAGTGAAAGTGCATTACATCGACTAAAGGGGGGGGGGTGAATAGGCGATTTTTATGAAATTCTTCACTGAGGAATTTGCCGGTGAGGAAATTCCTTAGCGAAGAACTACTAGCAGCGGAATAAGTACTCAAAAGTAAACATAACAGAATACAAGCATAGTCATCATGATGAAATGAAGACAGGCACAGAGTACAGAAGCGTAATCACAGGATAACACAGGATGAAGACAAACAGACTGAAGAAATTGAACTGAGGAAATTGAGAAAGTCTTCAGTCAAAGTCTTCAAACACAGATATGAACAAACACACATCACAGTTATGAGGAAATGGAAGAGTTGAGGAAATAGAACCAGTAAGCTTGGTGAAGACAATGATTTGGTAGACCAGTTCCAACTGATGTCTCAGTTGTACGTCTGGTTGGAGCAGCTGAGTATTTAAACTCGAGGACACACAGTCCCGAACACCCAGTCCTGAACACGTAGCTCAGGACACCCAGTCCTCACTGTATACTCCTTGAACTAAGGTCACACAGACCTCATCCAATCACTCGTGGTAAGTCTTCAGGCGACTTCTAAACCTTCACAAACTTGGTCACTCGGTGATCCACAATTCCTCTTGGATGCTCTAGACCATGACGCCTAATCGTCCGGAAGAAGCACAATCTTCAAAGGTAACAAGCGTCGGATCCACTCAGGATCAATCTCTTCAGTGATGCTCAATCACTTGGGGTTTGTAGGTGTTCGGGTTTTGGGTTTTTGGTTTTTCCTCACTTGATGATTTTCGCTCAAAGTTCTCAAAGGATGGGTTGCTCTCAAATGACAAGTGTCAGTTTCTCTCGGAGCAGCCAACCAGCTAGTGGTTGTAGGGGGCGGCTATTTATAGCCTAGGGAGCAGCCCGACATGATAAGAAATAAATGCCCTTCAATGATATGACCGTTAGGTGGATAGATATTTTGGGACAGTTGGCGCATAGCACAACAACGGTCGGAATTTTGAGTAGCAAAATCCTTAGGGCTATCATGTTCCTCACTGTGTAGGCAATCCGCACTGGTGAATTCCTAACTCCTCAGTCAGGACAAATTCCTCAGAGACCAGAAGAACTTCGTCTCTGTCACTGAAGAAATTGACTGAACTGTATGAGATTTACAATGGCTTCACTCGAAGGGATTGGTAGGTGTAGGATTTTGAGTTGAGCATCACATGGAAATTTTTCCTTAGTATTTCCTCGACCACCTTTAACAGTACGGTGTTTCCTATGACTCAAGAAAGAGAAAAACAAAACTATGAAAACGAAAGTCTTCAAGCTTCATATTCCTCGCATGAATATCAAGTCTTCACGGACACAAGAATTTCTTCACTTTCAAAGTCTTTATGAAAGTCTTCAGAAATATCATAATCTTCAGTCGAAGATATTCATTTTTAGGGGTCGACTTTCCCTGTAAATATCAAACTCCTCATACACTTATAGACCTGTGTACACTCACAAATGCATTAGTCCCTTAACCTATAAGTCTTCAATACACCAAAATCACTAAGAGGCACTAGATGCACTTACAATCTCCCCCTTTTTGGTGATTGATGACAATATAGGTTAAGTTTTCAACGGGGATAAGCATATGAAGTGTAACTACTGATATTGAGGAATTTGATTGCAAGATATAGAAGAACTCCCCCTGAAGATGTGCATAGTGAGGAATTTGCCTTTGAAGCAATGCACACTTGAAGAGTTTAATCATGGGGATCTCCCCCTATATCTTGCAATTCATACACGCATTTAACATATAATATGAAGAATTTGAAATGCATGATGAAATATGGTGCCTGATGAAATTCAGCATGCGTGCAATAATATTAACGAGGAATAAGCATGCAGAATAGTGCATCAAAAGTATCAGAGCATAGTGCATCAAAAGTATCAGAGCACCATCGGGTTTAAAGATTACAACTCGATCCAATAAATTTTAGAAGAACGAGAGTTGTAACTTAGCAAATAAAAAACGCCCATATAGTAGACCCGCTTGAAGACTAACTCATATTTCTCCCCCTTTGTCATCGAATGACCAAGAGGATCGAAAATGAGGACTAACGCCCCTGAAGATAATCATGTTGATGAAGGAGCGCCAACATTGTTGGGGTCGTTTGTTGATGTAGGGCCCGCTGCAGTGTCGTCCAAATCTTCATGTTCATCAGTGTCGCGCGATGAAGAAAATGAGCTGGCCACCAGAGAAGGAACTTGGACCTTCTTGAATTTCTTTGGTGGAGGTGCAGACCAGTCAAAATATTCTTTGAGACCCATGTTCTTCAGATCTTCTTCACGATATAGATGTGACAGGATTGCCCAGGTGCGGCCGAAGACTTGATGGAGGTAGTAGTGGTTTTTCTTCACTGCATTGTGTGTGGCAGTCATGTTGTGAAGAAGTGATCCAAACTGACGCTTAACCCATTTGTGATTTCGATCCACCTTCTGGTGAAGACTAAGTAGAAGTTCATGGTCAGTCATCACGCGCGGAGCAGTGGCTTGAGGAGTGGACTTAGGTGCATTGGCAGAGTCATGTGTGGCAGAGTCATCATTGGTGGAATAAGATGCAGCTTTGCGAAACTGACCATCCAATGGACGAATGCCTTCATCAATTACAGCTGGTGCCTTGCCGTTTCCATCAACTAAGGAATATGTCTGCTTGAGGACTTCAATTGGGGGCAAGTAGCTGAGGTGATTCTGGAAATCAGCTTTGTAGTTGAGTGAAGACCTTGTCCTGAGGAATCTCATAATCCAAGGTGCATAAGGCTTCATCTCAAACGGAGACAGTGCAACATTGGCCAGTGTGAAGATATGAAGAAAAACACTTTTGAAGATTTTGTAGATAATCATTCGAATCAATGAGGGCAGTAAAAGTAACTTGTAATTACCCTGGACGAAGAACATGACGAACTGGAGTGAGGAGATGTGAAGTTCGTCTGTGCAGATATTCCACGCCCTAACTTGGCGGAGGAAGACGGCTACGGTGGGCGGCGGAGTGAAGATGTCCGCGGTCGGCGCGAGTACGTCGGCGACGAGGTCGAGGTAGTGAAGCTCTTTCTCATCGGCAGCGATGAAGTAGCGGCGGCGCTAGGGTTTGAGAAGCTCGAGCTGGAGAGAGAGGTCGAGCGGAGTAAAAGAAGTGAGGAAGGGAAGGAGGGGTATTTATAGCCACGGTGAAAAACTGCTCGCCCGAAGAAATTGGACGAACGTGCCCCTGACCCTTCTCATTCGCATGACATGTGTCACCCACGTAGTGAGAGGTGGAGATCGTGTTAGATCGTGGGTGAGTGGATAAGTGTATCGTGGGATGCGGAACGGTTTGAGCGGCAAAGCCGAAAATTTAGATAAGATAGGTTTTAAAGTTCTGTTTGCAATTTCTTCAGCTGACAAGGACACAATGATGATTTTGAACGAGTTTCAAATAGAACGCACATGAAGAATTTGTGAACAGATTGGGTTGAGTAAAGCATAGAGGGGAAGGGTCCGATCACATTCACTTAGCAGAAAACCAACTTGAAGAAATAGCAATAAGTGAATGCTGTAGAGGACATAAACTCATATATATATATAGCCAATGAAGAAAAATGACGGAACCAGTGAACACTATGCAAAGTTGAAGAATATGAATAATTGAGGAATTTCAACTTTTGGTGGTGGCGTGACCCACCGTATAAGAATGATGATTTCAGACACCGCGTACAATTATCGTAGGGTTCTGAGAATCAAATTCTTCATTAATTTCTTCACACTAAGAGTGTTATTCTTCATTGATTGAAGAAGAACGTTTCTTCATGTGTTGCACATCTAAGTCATCAATTTTTCATAAGTGTTAGGATGAGTGTCCTTTTCAAAGAACATTCGAAGATTCTAGGATATTTAGCTCACACCGCAACTTGCTAAATATCTTCTCATCCAAGGGCTTTGTGAAGATATCGGCTAGCTGTTCTTCAGTCTTCACATGCTCAATAGAAATGTCGCCCTTCAACACATGATCACGAAGAAAATGATGACGAATCTGAATGTGCTTTGTTTTTGAGTGCTGAACTGGGTTGTGAGCAATCTTGATGGCACTCTCATTGTCACAGAAGCGAGGCACATTCTTCATGTTGACGCCGTAGTCCTTGAGAGTTTGCTTCATCCATAGCAATTGGGCACAGCAAGAACTAGCAGCAATGTACTCAGCTTCAGCAGTAGATAGTGATACGCAGTTCTGTTTCTTCGAGGACCAACAGACCAAAGATCGTCCGAGGAAATGACATGTACCAGATGTTGACTTGCGATCCACACGATCACCAGCATAGTCAGAGTCAGAATATCCAAAAAGATCAAAAACCGAGCCCTTGGGGTACCATAATCCAAGTGTTGGTGTGTGAGCTAGATATCGAAGAATATGCTTCATAGCCTTATGGTGTGATTCCTTCGGTGTAGCTTGAAATCGGGCACACATGCAAACACTAAGCATTATATCTGGCCTAGATGCACATAAGTACAATAAGGAACCTATCATGGAGCGGTATACCTTATGATCGAAGTCAATACCATTTTCATCAGTGCACAGATGGCCATTTGTGGGCATAGGAATTTTGACGCCTTTGCAATCTTGCATGCCAAATTTCCTCAGTACATCCTTGAGGTATTTCTCCATAGAGATGAACATGCCATTGTGTTGTTGACAAATTTGAAGACCTAAGAAGAATTTCAACTCTCCCATCCTAGACATTTGATATTCTTCACTCATCATATAGCCAATTCATCACTATAACATTGGTCAGTACAGCCAAAGATAATATCATCAACATATATTTGGCACACAAACAATTCACCATCATAAGATTTAGTGAAAAGAGTAGGGTCGAGTGAACCGGATTTGAAGCCTTTCTTCATGAGGAGTTCCTTCAAGGTATCATACCAAGCCCGTGGGGCCTGCTTGAGGCCATAGAGGGCCTTGTTGAGTCTGAAGACTTTGTCAGGATTCTTTGGATCTTCAAAACCTAGGGGTTGAGCAACATATACTTCTTCCTCAAGATTACCATTGAGGAATGCACTTTTCACATCCATTTGATATAAAGTGATATCATGATGGTTAGCATAAGCAAGTAATATGCGAATAGCCTCAAGTCTAGCAACAGGTGCAAAAGTTTCATCGAAATCAATTCCTTCAACCTGTGTGTAGCCTTGAGCTCGAGTCGTGCCTTATTCCTCACCACAAGGCCATTTTCATCTTGCTTGTTGCAGTAGATCCACTTTGTGTCGATGATATTGTGCTTGCGAGGATCTGGACGTTTGACTAGTTCCCAGACATTGTTGAGCTCGAACTGATGTAATTCTTCTTGCATGGCCTAAATCCACTCAGGCTCCAGAAATGCTTCATCTACCTTAGTGGGCTCTGTAATAGAGACAAAAGCATACTGCCCACAAAAGTTAGACAAATGTGAAGCTTTTGAGCATGTGAGAGGACCTGGCGCTTTGATGTCATTGATGATCTTTTCAACTTGCACTTCTTTTGCAATGCGAGGATGAGCTGGTTGTCATTGAAGAGTTTGATCAGCATTTTGTTCAGCACCATTTTCTTCAGCATTTTCTTCAGGTGCATTAGCTCGACGTTCTTCATGTTCTGGAATGAATTCTTCAGCAGATTCTTCAGTAGGAATGACATCCTCAGTAGCCTTGAACTTGATAGTTTCCTCAGGTGCTGGTTCATCTATCACATTAGGTAGGTGCTCTCTTTGCGAGCCATTAGTTTCATCGAACCGCACATCTACAGTTTCAACAACTTTGTGAAGAACGTTGTTGAAGACTCTGTAGGTGTGCGAGTCCTTTCCGTAACCAAGCATAAAACCTTCATGTGCTTTCGGTGCAAATTTTGAGTTGTGATGAGGATCTCTAATCCAACATTTAGCACTGAAGACTTTGAAATAACTTACATTGGGTTTCTTATCAGTGAGGAGTTCATAGGCAGTCTTTTTGAAGAATTTGTGAAGATATACTCTGTTGATGATGTGGCACACAGTATCAATTGCCTCAGTCCAGAAACGACGAGGCGTTTTGTATTCATCAAGCATAGTGCGAGCTATCTCAGCAAGAGTCCTGTTATTGCGCTCCATGACACCATTCTGCTGAGGAGTGTAGGGAGCAGATAACTCATGAGTAATACCAAGTTCATGAAGATAGTCATCGAGACCAGAATTCTTGAACTCAGTGCCATTGTCACTTCTGATGTGCTTGATCTTCACACCAAAGTTGGTTGAAGCCCTCGAGGAAAATCTTTTGAAGACTTCCTGCACTTCATGTTTGTAAGTAACAAGGTGTACCCATGTATAGCGAGAATAATCATCAACAATAACAAAGCCATATTGATATGCTTCATTTGAAATAGCAGAATAATGATTAGGACCAAAGAGATCCATGTGAAGCAATTCAAACGGGCGAGTGGTGGTCATGATAGTCTTTGCTGGATGCTTGTCCTTCGTCATCTTCCCAGCTTCACAGGCTCCGCATAGGTGATCCTTGAGGAATATGACATTCTCGATGCCAATGACATGCTTCTTCTTCGCTAGCGTGTGCAAATTCCTCATGCCTGCATGACCAAGTCGTCGATGCCAGAGCCAGCCTTCTGAAGCTTTTGCAAGTAAGCACACGACTGGTTGTGGTCCTGTAGAGAAATCAACAATATATAGATCTCCTCTCCTAAAGCCTTCGAAGACTTTGGAATTGTCAGCTTCCATAACCACAACACAATGGTACTTGCCAAAGACAACAACCATATCAAGATCACAAAGCATTGAGACAGACATAAGGTTGTATCCTAAGGACTCAACAAGCATGACTTTGTCCATGTGTTGATCCTTTGTAATCACAACCTTACCTAGACCCAATACCTGACTTTTGCCTTTGTCAGCAAAAATGATATGCTTCAGATGTGACGGAGATAATGGAGCATCCATCAATAGATTCTTGTCACCAGTCATGTGGTTTGTACATCCACTATCAAGGACCCACTCAGTGGCTTTGGGTTGATCATCCTACAGATGAATTAGTGCAGCTTACAAACTCATATACTTCATCAGTGAAGAATATGACATCAATTCATCAGATCAATTTCATCAAGTAAAAGAACTGATAAAGCAATATGAGGACGTGAGAAATGAAAGTTCATTTCTTCATGATTAGCCTGCGTCCTATCAGGCATGCTCAGGTCTCCAGCAAATTCTTCAGACGATTACGTGCGTCTGGAGACCTGACCCTGCAGAAGAGATTAGTTTTTTTTCTTCACCACCCACATCTGAAGGGGTGGCAAAGAGTTCATCATTCTGCGAGCTCCATACGAAAAGGATGGCATAGAAGCCAATCCATTTCGTCTCACATAAGAGGGGTTAGAGTAAGCATAAGAGTATGCAGAGAAATTCTTCGAGGACTTATGGACATAATGATTTGAAGAATAATGCACATATCCATAATCCTTAGACCTTCCCTGCGAAACTAACGAGTTAGCACGATGATGTTCATATGAGGACTCTGCTCCATATGAGGAATTTGGTCCATATGAAGAATTTGATCTGGGGTTCCTATTCTTCACATGTGGCGTCATGATGACATTCACCTGAAGATTTTCAAGGCATCTTTTGGGAACCCAGATTTTCTTCATATGGGAGCCGTTCCTGCAGTTAGTGCCAACATATCTAGCAAATACTTCACCATTCTGATTTTTGAATAGCTTATAGTTGGAGTCAATTGACTCATCATTAGAATGAGGGGATTCACATGCAAATCCAGATTAGTTAGATGGCTCAACTGGAGGTCCCTTTGCAGCAACCCATGTAGTTTTGGGGTACTGCTCAGGCTTCCAATATGTACCATCAGCATTGAGTTTCCTCTCAAAGGCGATACCCTCTTTCCTAGGGTTCCTGTTGAGGATCTGCTTTTTAAGCACATCACAAAGAGCCTAATGCCCTTTTTGTACATGCCTGTCGTGTACAATTCCTTCAGCCCTGCATCGTTAGTGATACTAGCAATGTCCTCAGATGAGGAATTAGTGATAGCAGAGGCATGTGAAGAATTTGAAACATTAGCAGCATTTGAACATTCAGGTGAAGAATTAGCAGATTCACGTTCAATGCACTTCAAGCATGGAGGAACAAATTCTTCCTGAGAAGCACTGATTTGTTGAGTAAGTAATGAATCGCGCTCCTTCTAAAGATCTTCATAACTCACTCTTAGCTTCGCAAGGTCTTGCTTTCTTTGAAGAAATTCATAAGAAAGCTTCTCATGATCCGATAAGAGAGTGTTATGATAACTTTGAAGTTTGTCAAGCTTGGACTGAAGTCTCTGAAGATTTTCAGTCAAAGTTTCAGTGTGATCCATTTCTTCACCCAACATATGATCACTTTTATTTAGCATGTTTTGAACCTTTTCTAAAGCCCTTTGTTGTTTTATAGCAATCTTAGCAAGTTTAGAATAGCTGGGTTTAAGGTTTTCATCAGATTCATTCTCAGTTGATTTAGAGGAGGTATATTTGAGTACCTTGGCACCCTTTGCCATGAAGCAATAGGTGGGAGCGTAGTCATCATCGCCTTCATCAGCCTTGTTGGTGAGGTCATTTTCTTCAGTGTTGAAGATAGACTTGCTGGCGAATGCAGTAGCGAGAGCAAGGCTCGCCACTCCGGATTCGGACTCCTCGGATGACTTCTCTTCCTCATTTTCTTCAGATTCAGCCTCAGAGTCAATTTCCTTGCCAATGAATGCCCTGGCCTTCTTGGAGATGCTCTTCTTGTGATATGAAGGCTTTGAGGATTTTGATGATGAGGATTTTGTGGATTTCTTCTTTTTCTTCGCATCATCAGAACTGTAATCCTTGTATTTCTTCTTATTTGATTCCTTTTCCCACCGAGGACAATCTTGAATGAAATGTCCAGGTTTCTTGCATTTGTGACAGAGCCTCTTCTTGTAGTCACTGGAAGAGGAATCATTGATCCTTGAGGATCTTCCAAGGCGACCATGTCTTGAGAACTTTTGGAACTTCTTCACGAGCAGAGCCAGATCATGGCTCAGTTCTTCAGGATCACCAAGGCTGCTACCAGAGTCTTCATCTTCGGACTCAGATACTGCCTTGGCCTTCAGTGCACGTGTTCTGCCAGAGCTTGAACCATAGAGATCTCTCTTTTCAGCAAGTTGGAACTCATGAGTATTTAGCCTCTCGAGAATATCAGTGGGATCAAGTGACTTGTAATCAGCATGTTCTTGTATCATCAATGCCAGAGTGTCAAATGAGGAATCAAGCGATCTCAGCAATTTCTTCACCACCTCATGGTCGGTGATGTCAGTGGCACCAAGTGCTTGAAGCTCATTTGAGATGTTAGTGAGGCGATCGAAGGTTTGTTGAACATTTTCATTGTCGAGTCTTTTGAAGCAGTTGAAGAGATTGCAAAGAACATCAACTCAAGAGTCACGCTGAGTTGAGACTCCTTCATTCACTTTGGAAAACCTATCCCAGATAAGCTTCGCTGTTTCCAAAGCACTCAATCTGCCATACTGTCCTTTGCTCAGATGGCCGCATATGATATTCTTCGCTTGAGAGTCGAGTTGCTTGAATCTCTTCACATCGGCAGCATTCAGAGAAGGTGTGACTGAGGGAACACCATTTTCCACAACATACCAGAGATCGTTATCAATTGCTTCAAGATGCATTCATATCTTATTCTTCCAGTAGGGGTAGTCCGTCCCATCGAAGGTAGGACACCAAGCAGAGACCTTCATCATACCTGCGGTCGACATAACTAAAACTCCAGGCGGTTAAACCAAAATCACACAGAACAAGGGAGTACCTTGCTCTGATACCAATTGAAAGTGCGTTATATCGACTAGAGGGGGGGTTAATAGGCGTTTTTTATGAATTCTTCACTGAGGAATTTGCCGGTGAGGAAATTCCTTAGCGAAGAACTACTAGCAGCGGAATAAGTACTCAAAAGTAAACATAATAGAATACAAGCATAGTCATCATGATGAAATGAAGACATGCACAGAGTACAGGAAGCGTAATCAGAGGATAACACAGGATGAAGACAAATAGACTGAAGAAATTGAACTGAGGAAATTGAGAAAGTCTTCAGTCAAAGTCTTCAAACACAGATATGAACAAACACACAGCACAGTTATGAGGAAATGGAAGATTTGAGGAAATAGAACTAGTAAGCTTGGTGAAGACAATGATTTGGTAGACCAGTTCCAACTGCTGTCTCAGTTGTACGTCTGGTTGGAGCGGCTGAGTATTTAAACTCGAGGACACACAGTCCCGGACACCCAGTCCTGAACACGCAGCTCAGGACACCCAGTCCTCACCGTATTCTCCTTGAACTAAGGTCACACAAACCTCGTCCAATCACTCATGGTAAGTCTTCAGGCGAATTCCAAACCTTCACAAACTTGGTCACTCGGCGATCCACAATTCCTCTTGGATGCTCTAGACCATGACGCCTAATCGTCTAGAAGAAGCACAGTCTTCAAAGGTAACAAGCGTCGGATCCACTCAGGTTCAATCTCTTCAGTGATGCTCAATCACTTGGGGTTTGTAGGTGTTTGGGTTTTGGGTTTTTGGTTTTTCCTCACTTCATGATTTTCGCTCAAAGTTCTCAGAGGATGGGTTGCTCTCAAATGACAAGTGTCAGTTTCTCTTAGAGCAGCCAACCAGCTAGTGGTTGTAGGGGGCGGCTATTTATAGCCTAGGGAGCAGCTCGACATGATAAGACATAAATGCCCTTCAATGATATGACCGTTAGGTGGATAGATATTTTGGGACAGCTGGCGCATAGCACAGCAACGGTCGGAATTTTGAGTAGCAAAATCCTCAGGGCTATCATGTTCCTCACCGTGTAGGCAATCCACACTGGTGAATTCCTAACTCCTCAGTCAGGACAAATTCCTCAGAGACCAGAATAACTTCATCTCTGTCACTGAAGAAATTGACTGAACTGTATGAGATTTCCAATGGCTTCACTCGAAGGGATTGGTAGGTATTGGATTTTGAGTTGAGCATCACATGGAAATTTTTCCTTAGTATTTCCTCGACCCCCTTTAACAGTACGGTGTTTCCTATGACTCAAGAAAGAGAAAAACAAAACTATGAAAACGAAAGTCTTCAATCTTCATATTCCTCGCATGAATATCAAGTCTTCACGGACACACCAATTTCTTCACTTTCAAAGTCTTCATGATAGTCTTCAGAAATACCAGAATCTTCAGTCAAAGATATTCATTTTTAGGGGTCGACTTTTCCTGTAAATATCAAACTCCTCATAGACTTATAGCCATGTGTACACTCACAAACGCATTAGTCCCTTAACCTATAAGTCTTCAATACACCAAAATCACTAAGAGGCACTAGATGCACTTACACCAAGGCGCACGTTACTACCCCGACTGGAGGAAGAAGCGTATGATATGGCTGATTGGCCACCTCATGGCCGTGATAGAGAGGCATTCCAGCCAAAAGCTCAGCCTCCACCCCAAAGCCATCCAAATAAAAAGGCATGGGGAGATACGCCAGACCTGCGAGACATATTGGAGGACAAAGCAAAGCATTCAAGATCGATCTACGGATCACGAGGGCGCACCACTCTACGTGATGGTAAACGTCACACCGGATACAGTAAAAGCAAATCCGGTCGGGCCGAACAAAGCGGGCAGGACCCATACGAGCTGCGTCGCGATATAGCCCAATACAGAGGCGTCGCATACCCCTTATGGTTCACAGACGAAGTAATGGAACATCAATTCCCAGAAGGTTTCAAACCTGTAAGCATTGAATCATACGATGGCACAACAGATCCCGCAGTATGGATTGGGGACTTCCTCCTCTACATCCACATGGCCCGTGGTGATGACTTACATGCCATCAAATACCTCCCACTAAAACTCAAAGGACCAGCGCGACATTGGCTTAATAGCTTGCCAGCGGACTCCATTAGCTGTTGGGAAGATCTGGAAACCGCATTCCTCGACAAGTTTCATGGCACTTATGTGCGACCACCAGACGCCGATGACTTGAGCCACATAATTCAGCAGCCAGAAGAGTCGTCCAGGCAATTCTGGACTCGGTTCCTTACAAAGAAAAATCAAATCGTCGACTGTCCGGATGCGGAGGCCTTAGCGGCTTTCAAGCACAACATCCGAGATGAGTGGCTAGCCCGGCACCTTGGTCAGGAAAAGCCGAAATCTATGGCAGCCCTCACGACGCTCATGACCCGCTTTTGTGCGGGAGAAGACAGCTGGCTGGCTCGCAGTAATAACATATCAAAGAACCATGGTACCTCAGATACCAAGGACGACAATAGCAGGTCACGTCGCAACAAGCATAAGCGCTGCATCAACGGCGAAAGTACTGAGGATATGGCAGTCAATGCCGGATTCAAAGGCTCTAAACCCGGTCAGCGGAAAAAGCCATTCAAACAAAGCACGCCGGGTCCGTCCAGCTTGGACCGTATACTCGATTGCTCGTGTCAAATACACGGCACCCCAGACAAGCCAGCCAATCACACCAACAGGGATTGTTGGGTGTTCAAGCAGGCCGGCAAGTTAATTGCCGAAAACAAGGACAAGGGACCGCATAGCGATGACGAGGAAGAACCCCGACAGCCGCACACTGGAGGACAGAAGAGGTTTCCCCTGCAAGTGCGGATGGTGAACATGATATACGCAACCCACATCCCCAAGAGGGAGCGGAAGCGTGCGCTCAGGGACGTATATGCGTTGGAGCCAGTCGCCCCAAAGTTCAACCCTTGGTCCTCCTGTCCGATCACCTTCGATTGCAGGGACCACCCCACTAGTATTCGTCACGGCGGATTCGCCGCACTGGTCCTAGACCCAATCATCGACGAATTTCACCTCACTCGAGTCCTTATGGACGGCGGCAGCAACCTGAACCTGCTTTATCAGGACACAATGCACAAAATGGGTATAGACCCCTCAAGGATCAAACCCACAAAGACGACCTTTAAGGGCGTCATTCCAGGCGTAGAGGCCCACTGCACATGCTCAATTACACTAGAAGTGGTCTTCGGATCCCCGGATAACTTTCGAAGCGAAGAGTTAATCTTCGATATAGTCCCATTCCGCAGTGGTTATCACGCGCTGCTCGGACGAACCACATTCGCTGGATTCAATGCGGTGCCACATTATGCATACCTCAAGCTCAAGATGCCAGGACCTCGCAGAGTTATTACAGTCAACGGAAACACAGAGCGCTCTGTTCAAACAGAGGAGCACACCGCGGCGCTTGCAGCAGAAGCGCAAAGCAGCCTCTCAAGGCAATCTACCAGTTCGGCGTTTCAAAGCCCGGACACCTTCAAGCGCGCTCGGGGCAATCGGCAAACAGACCGCTTGGCGTGATCTGAGCTCGCGTAACAATACGGCGGCCACCCCAATCCCAGCCCAACGTCGTTGTTCGTGCCGCGCGTACATAATTACGCTTTAAAAATACCATGGGCACATGTCGGGAGGGGGGGCACAACTACGGCACGCCCCAAAACGCGGCCTAAACTGCACCAGGGGCTTCCCATTTGGTTATTTTTATTTTTCTTTCAGGACTTCAATCTTTGGAAACACTGTCCGGCAGCTCTATTGCCGAACACATTATACAACAACCAAGGAGGCCGACAACTACGGAATTCCTAGGTGGATTACAGATTTCATATAATTCCTCAACTTGCCCTTGGAAGGGACATAGTCCTACTCTTTTGCTTATTACACTATCTGTATCACTCTGCTTTAATGCAATTTTTTAAATATACAATGCATGACATTACGACTATTATAGCATTTTTGTTATATGTATACATATCTATGTGTTCATTAATGACGCCTAGCAACTGTACACTCTGGTACGGCCAATGCACCAGGGGCTTATGTACCCACAATATGGTGTGAAAAGTCCGAACACTTTCACAAGTGCGGCACCCCGAACTTATAGCATTATATGCATCAGCTCCGAATCATGTCTTTGGTCAAATGTTGGGTTTGCCCGGCTCCTATGTTTTGGTACATTACGTTCCGCTCTATCGGCTAAGGTAGCGCTAGGAGAACTACTATGATTGTGCCCCGGTTCTGCCGGGCCGAGCAGCCCAGTAGAGAAAGCTAAAACTGACTGTCATGATAAGGCGAGAGACTGGTCGCTGTTCGGCGAGGTTTTTTCGAGTCCCTAAAGACTTATGCCGCTTAGGGCGAGGGGCCGGCTCTATCCGGCTTACAGGCGTGTATCGCGCCCCGAATTCGACCTTCCGAATACCAGGGGCTTCGCCGAAATTTAAAATTATAGAATTCTATGGCTAAGTGAGAGTGATAATGCATTATTAGTCCGGTTGCCTTGTTCGTTGTGCTGAGCACCTCCCTCGAAGTACCCAAACATGGGAACAAGAGTGCTCAGGTTTATCCCGAACACCCCGGCACTCATGGCATGGGGGCAGAAGCCGAGGACTAGCCATCTCTCAGATTGGATAAACAGCCAAACAAAAGGTAATATTTTAAATTCACACAAGCGTTGCATAGCGAATACGATACAAGTTTTCATACACACAGGACAAAACGAGCAAGTCTCATTCAAATATTACACTTTGCGAACACTCATCTGCGATAAGACGGGTGCCCGGCAGAACACCCTCGTAGTACATCTCGGGGTGGCGGTGCTCCTTGCCCTCCGGCGGCCCCTCCTTGATCAGCTTCACGGCATCTAGCTTGACCCACTGCGTTTTTACACGGGCGAAGGCCCGGCGTGCACCTTCAATGCAGACTGATCGCTTGACGACCTCCAGCCGTGGGCAGGCATCCACAAGCCGCCTCACCAGGCCAAAGAAGTTGTTCGGAAGGGCATCACCAGGCCACAATCGGACTATGAAGCCCTTCATGGCCTGATCGGCCACCTTATGTAGCTCGGCCATCTGCTTCAGCTGGTCACTCATCGACACCGGATGTTTGGCCTCAGCATACTGAGACCAGAATAGCTTCTCTATCGAGCTACCGTCCTCGGCCTGGTAAAATTGTGCGGCATCGGACACACTGCGGGGCAAATCTGCAATGCTCCTGAAGAGCTCCGGATCCGGGTAAGTAATCGATAATTTACTTTTACATGCTTTCTTTGCATATAGAAAGCCTTACCCGCCGTTATCTTCTTTATCGCGTCGATCTCCTGAAGGGCCTTCTGGGCCTCGGCCTTGGCACTCTTCGCACTCTCACGGGCCGCGGCAAGCTCAGAGTCTCACGTCTTCAAGTCAAGCTCCAACGCCTCGTGCTTCGTCACGAGAGCCTGGAGCTCTTGCTGCACCTCGCCCACCCGAGCCTCGTGCCTCTCTCGCTCGGTGCACTCCTTGGCCTTCTCTTTGGCCTGGGACAGCGCTTGCTTCAGGGTCGCCACCTCGGTCGTGGCCCCTGGCAAACATACAATGATCCTGTCATTTAGCAATCGCGTCCTTTTTCTCATCTATAGACGGGGTATTACTTACCCTTGTTCTCCTCGAGCTGCCTCTTAGCAAGGCCGAGCTCTTTCTGGGACCCGTGGAGGGCCTCCTTCAGTACGGCGACCTCCGCAGCTAGTGCGGCGGACGCCAGCAGCGAAGCCTGCATATGCATATTGACATACTTATATTAGACTCCTGCGATATTATTTGATCCTCTGTTCGGCTTTTCTTTGTGAGCACCGAACAAAGCATCAGGGGCTACTTCTATGCGGTAATATTTCTACTACATTTTAAAACACTTACCTCGAAGCCTGTTAGAAGGCTAGTACAGGCTTCAGTCAATCCGCTCTTGGCGGACTGAACCTTCTGGATCACCGCACTCATGATAGTGCGGTGCTCCTCCTTGATGGAAGTGTTGCGAAGCGCTTCCAACATAGTGTCCGACGCCTCTGGATGGACAGAGGTCACCGGCACAGGCGTCTCACCCCCCTTAGAAGGGGACCGCCTGCCCGAGCTTGGAGCCGTTGGATGGTCCGACGCGGTGTTCGGCTGAGGGCCGAACTCGGAGCTCTCGGGGACCCCGTCCCCTCGGCTCCCGGAGCCCGGAAGGTCGCCTTGAGGCGCCTTCGGGACTGTCCCCCTCAATTCAGTGCCTCTTGAGACAACACCTCGGTGTCGTCGGCTAGATGAGGGGAGGTGGCGGTCGGGACAGGATCGCTATCCATGTCCGACGAGCCCAGGGAGCCGTCCGAAGATACCTCGATATTGGCTCGGGGCGGCCTGCACAATTGAGTTTGGCGTTAGGAAAAGCAATGCAACAAAGGAATCCTATGGGTTACTTTGGTATCCGAATACTTACGATCTCCCCTGGGCTTGGCCCTGGGCAACCACTCGTCTTCACTTTCGTCGGCGGCGGTAGAGCTGTCCGGAAGGAGCGTACTTCCCTTCTTGGACCCTCCGGCCACCCAGTTGGGGTGGCCTTCCTTTTCTTGTCTCCCCCAGTCAGTGGGGGTGCCTCTTCTTCCTCTTCCTCGGCTTCAGGGGAAGAGTGCGCCGCAGACTCATCGGATGGTGAGTCCGACGACGCCTGGCGTCGGGAACTCTTTCGAGCTCCCTTGGCCTTCTGGGTCTTCTCCGGCACCTTATAAGGGGCCGGAGTCAACATCTTCGCCAGAAGGGCGTCTGCAGGGCCTTCGGGCAAGGGATCTGAACAGTCGATTTGTCCGGCCATCTTCTGCCAGTCCTGTTAACGGCACGGGAGTTTAGATCCCGCATAGAGTCAATCTATATAGAAAACAAGTATCCTGTGAAAGGTAAAACAGCTTACCGCACTGGCTTGGCGCTTCGCGCTGAATCCGCGATCCTCAGTAATGGGGGAGGGACCGCGGCGCCCTTGAACAGCACCCTCCAGGCATCTTCATGAGTTGTGTCGAAGAGCCTGTTCAGAGTTCGGTGCTGCGCCGGGTTGAACTCCCACAAGGTGAACTCCTGTTGTTGGCACGGGAGTATCCGGCGGATGAGCATAACCTGGACTATGTTGACGAGCTTGAGCTTCTTGTCCACCATGTTTTGAATACATGAGTGGAGTCCGGTCAGCTCTTTTGAATTACCCCAGGATAGGCCCTTGTCTTTCCAGGAGGTGAGCCGCATGGGGATGCCAGATCGGAACTCGAGGGCCGCTACCCATGCAGGGTCGCGTGGCTCGATGATATAGAACCACCCCGATTGCCACCCCTTTATGGTATCCACGAAGGAGCCCTCGATCCATGTGATGTTGGGCATCTTGCCCACCATGGCGCCTCCGCACTCCGCCTGGTAGCCGCTCACTATCTTCGGCTTGACGTTGAAGGTTTTCAGCCATAGGCCGAAATGGGGCTTGATGCGGAGGAAGGCCTCGCACACGATGATAAACGCCGAGATGTTGAGGATAAAGTTCGGGGCCAGATCGTGGAAATCCAGGCCATAATAAAACATGAGCCCCTGGAAGAAGGGATGGAGAGGGAATCCCAGTCCACGGAGGAAATGGGTGAGGAATACCACCCTCTCATGGGGCTCAGGGGTGGGGATGAGATGTCCCTCATCTGGGAGCCGGTGCACGATGTCGTCGGCCAGGTATCCGGCTCTCCTCAGTTTCTTGATGTCTTCCTCCGTGATGGAGGAGACCATCCACTTGCCTCCCGCTCCAGACATGGTTGGAGAAGGTTGAGATGGAAGTGAGATCTTGGGCGCTAGAGCTTGAGTGTGCGGGAGCGGATGAGCAGAGGAGGCAGAAGGCGTGGATACAAAGGCGAATCCTTATCCCTTTATATGGACAGACAAAATTAAGCGTCCCCACTTGCCTGATAAAACTCGCTTATCCCCCAAGCGTTGCAATTGACGGCGTGGTTGGGTTACCCACGCCCGTATTGATGAGAATCCCGTAATAAGGGGACACGATCTCTGCTTTGACAAGACGTGTCAAAAAACTGCCTCACGTTATGTGCGGGGCTGGTTAAAAGAAACGGTTCGAATAATCACCGGGCCATGACGTAACATCATGTTGCCAAAACAAGCTAGCGGATTAGATCTGCGAAAACATTATTCTCTCTACGGTGAAATGTGGAACTTATTTTGCAGGGTCGGACACTATCCTCATATTCAAATTCTTCTGTAATATATTCGGAGAAGGAACCCGCCTTGCAATGCCGAAGACAACTGCGCGCTGGACTCATCGTCATTGAAGCCTGGTTCAGGGGCTACTGTGGGAGTCCTAGATTAGGGGGTCTCTGGGCAGCCGGACTATCTCCATTGGCCGGACTGTTAGACTATGAATATACAATATTGAAGACTTCGTCTCGTGTCTGGATGGGACTCTACTTGGCGTGGAAGGCAAGCTTGGCAATATGTATATGGATATCTCCTCCTTTGTAACCGACCTTGTGTAACCCTAACCCTCTCCGGTGTCTATATAAACTGAAGGGTTTTAGTCCATAGGACAACAATCACAACATACAATCATACCGTAGGCTAGCTTCTAGGGTTTAGCCTCTCTGATCTCGTGGTAGATCTACTCTTGTAACACCCATATCATCAAGATTAATCAAGCAGGATGTAGGGTTTTACCTCCATCAAGAGGGCCCGAACCTCGGTAAAACTTCGTGTCCCTTGCCTCCTGTTACCATCCGGCCTAGACGCACAGTTCGGGACCCCCTACCCGAGATCCGCCGGTTTTGATGCCGACACGCGCCGATACCTAGCAGCTACTTCAGACTTGTGAAGCGGCTTGTTGATGCTTGCCCCCGGCTTGAGGTTATAAAGTGGCCGGTCTGTATCAAAGGTGTCCGGATGGCCTTTTCCCACGTCAAAACGCACTGGGCGAAGATGGATGCCAAGAAGGTAATGATCGAGGGGCCGCCTGAGGGCAAGGAGCACCGCCGACCCGAGTTGTATTTTGATGGTGTCTTGGAGGGATCCCGCATTGTTGCGGATCACTGTGCGAAAGACATTATCTTTGAATGAATGTATGCGAGCTCCCTTTGCTTTGTATGATGAAACAAAGAGTTTATGCAATATAATGCGTATTATGTTTTAAATTTTTTACTTCCTGTGCGGCCGTGTTGTATGAAATCTGAGGGTTAACCAGTCGTCAGCTTCTTCCCCCATGTAGGTAGTACGGGGGTGTTCGGGATGGAATCTAAACAATCTAGATCCAATTAGATGGTCCTTGAAGGAGTTGTTTAGCACAACGAACCAGGCAACCAGACTATGCGGCTGTAACGCCCTCACTTAGCCATAGGAGTGCAACAATAAAAACATGGGCGCAACCCCTAGTATCCGAACTAGAGTGCTATAGGCGTCTGATCGGGAAGTACCAATCCTTCGCGTAATGCGGAAGAAATCTCCAACGATTTGCAACCTCCGAATAGCTGACCGGCTCTCGCCGCATCATGACAGTCAGTTTTCGGCTTTCTCTACTGAGGTGCTCCTTTGGATAAACCAAGGCACAATCACAGTGGAACGTAAGGTAGCAAGCACGGGAGCCGGGCAACCGAACTATTGACCAAAGACATGATTCGGAGCCAATGCATATAATGCTAATTTCGGGGTGCCGAACTATACTTATAAAAAGTGTTCAAACTTTTGTTGCCATAGTGTGGGGTGCTGTGCAGCCCCTGCAAACATGAAACATACCAAAGTGTATGGGTGCTACC
This sequence comes from Triticum aestivum, assembly GCF_018294505.1. Classification (NCBI taxonomy): domain Eukaryota; kingdom Viridiplantae; phylum Streptophyta; class Magnoliopsida; order Poales; family Poaceae; genus Triticum; species Triticum aestivum. The sequence continues at coordinate 243,892,946 of NC_057800.1, forward strand.
TGATAGGGTTATCCATAGGGGAGCTGGAAGAAAGAAAAAAGAAAGAAAACAGAAAAGATACGAAGGTAAAATGCTGGAGTCCTACAGCTCCAGCTGCAAACTGTTCTCATTGTAATTTAATTAGTACGTCAAGGCGCATTGATACAGGTAATGCGATAAGCAACAGGCTATTTGACATGCCAAAACCAAGGGAGAACTGCATATGGGTCCTGAAAAATGGGTAGAGTTATAGTTCACGGAATCACCTAATAAGTCCCCCATATGTCTGCGTTTCTCGTCGTCTTGGTGTGTTTATCCTTCAAGAGGATCGACCAGACCACCAGATGGTGCCTGTGGGATTGAGACCTGCAAAGGAAACAAATAAAAGTGAAAGTATGTGTGTATCCGATGTCGGTTGAGCCGTACTATGGACCACAAGCTAGCTATGCCTCCATCGATGCCCATGGGATTTTGAGTGCATAGTTGTGTACGCGCGGCACGAATGCCACCACTTGATCAGAACTGCGATGGAGGCCGGATTGCTAGTCGAGCTCCTGACGAGCCGAGTTCTCCTGCTGCAGAGTAGTTCGGACCCTCTTAACGGTGTATGTGGGCTCGGTAACCGAATTAAGGTTCTGCTTGAGAAGGCCGCTCTATACTTCTGCTGCTAAGGCAACTTTGTGCTCTTCAGTACGGACGGAGCGTTCTGTATTTCCATTTACTATTATGACGCCGTGTGGACCGGGCATCTTGAGCTTGAGATAAGCATAGTGTGGTACTGCATTGAATCGAGCGAACACGGTTCGTCCGAGCAGTGCGTGGTAGCTGCTGCGTAAGGGGACGATATCGAAGATTAACTCCTCGCTTCGGAAGTTGTCTGGAGACCCGAAGAAAACCTCTAGTGTGATTGAGCCCGTATAGCAGGCCTCTACACCTAGTATGAGTCCTTTGAAGGTAGTCCTGGTGGGCTAGATCCGAGATGGGTTGATGCCCATTTTTCGTGTTGTATCCTGATAGAGCAGATTGAGGCTGCTACCTCCGTCCATGAGGACGCGAGTCAGGTGGAACCCATAAATTATTGGGTCTAGGACCAGTGCGGCTGAGCCACCGTGACGGATACTGGTCGGATGATCCCGGCAATCAAAAGTGATCGGGCATGAGGACCATGGATTAAATTTTGGGGCGACTGGCTCTATTGCGTAGACGTCCCTGAGCGCACGCTTGCGCTCCCTCTTGGGGATGTGGGTAGCGTATATCATGTTCACCGTTTTGACCTAAGGGGGAAACTTCTTCTGTCCCCTTGTGTTCGGCTGGGGCTCTTCGTCATCGTCCTCGCTTTGTGAACCCTTTTCCCTGTTTTCAGCGTTTAATTTGCCGGCCTGTTTAAAAACCTAGCAATCTCTATTTGTATGATTGGGTGGATTTTCTGGGGTGCCATGAATATGGCACGGACGATCAAGTATGTGGTCCAAGCTGGATGGGCCTAAATTGTTGTTTTGAAACGACTTCTTCCGCTGACCGCACTTAGAGCCCCTGAATCCGGCATTGACTGCTGTGTCCTTGGTGTTATCACTATTGTTTCGACGCTTGTATCTGTTGCGTCGAGACTTGTCTTTGCTAGTTTTAGCTTCAGGGGTGCCTGTGTCGCTTGCATTGTTTTTCCTACGGGCCAACCAACTGACCTCGCACGCACAAAAGCGGGTCATGAGAGCCGTGAGGGATGCCATGGATTTTGGCTTTTCCCGGCCGAGGTGGCGAGCGAGCCATTCGTCGCGGATGCTGTGTTTGAAGGCTACTAGGGCTTCGGCATCCACACAATCGACGATTTGGTTCTTTTTAGTTAAGAACCTAGTCCAGAATTTCATGGCGGACTCTCCGGGCTGTTGAACTATATGGCTTAAGTCATCAGTGTCTGGAGGTCGAACATATGTACCTTGGAAGTTATCGAGGAAGGCCTCTTCCAAGTCCTCCCAACTGCCAACAGAATTTGCAGGCAGACTATTGAGCCAGTGCCAAGCTGGCCCCTTGAGTTTTAAAGGGAGGTATTTGATGGCGTGGAGGTCATCGCTGTCGGATTTCGGGTTCCGGCAGACCCTTGAGGTTCGAACACTAGGGTGCGCGTGGAGATTTCGCCTTCTACCTACCTGCACCCCTCTGCCTCGCTGAGATCTAAGCTATGGAAAGAACAACACAAGAGACACAGGGTTTATACTGGTTCGGGCCACCGAATACCCTACTCCAGTGTGTGGTGTGGTGGATTGCCTCTTGGGCTGATGATGATGAGCAAGCCATGAATTGCTGGGAGGAGTTCAACCACCCTTCTCTCTCTCTCTCTCTGTGTGATGCTACTCGATCCGATCCCAGCTTGTTTCTGGGTTGGCCGATTCTAGATTCTCCCTTCTTGATTCCGATCCTCCTACCCTTGGGGTGGCTAGTCCTATTTATAGGCAAAGGCCCTGGGCCTCTTCCCAAATATTAAGCGGGAAGGGCGCCAACAATTGGCCATTTTGAAGGGGAACATCTGGTACACTTATCCTGACTAAAGTTGGTCCTCGCCCGCCAAAGGCTCTGGTGGTGACGCTGGCTTGGGCTCCACAATGACTTCCTCCCTGCCGTTGGACTGGTCTTGGTCTCGTTGCACCGAAACGGGTGCCTTTGCTTGATGCTCTCGCCTGCGCTTGCTCCCTTTGCACCAAAGAGGAAAGGAGGACACTGCGCGGGCTGGCGCCCGCCTGGCACCCTTGGTCGTCATGGCTTGCGTCACGGGCACCTCGTGAGGTACCCCGCCTTGATCTCTCCGCCTCCTCGCGAGCCAGCCTGATGAGGCCGTGCCTGAGGAAGCTCCGCGTCGTCCGCCCCGCGAGGCTTGGCCCCTCGCGAGGGTCTTGGGTCTGTGTTGATGACGATGGGCCGCGCTGGGCCCCCTTTTGAGCCATGCCGCAGGCCGCAGGCAGGCAAGTCTGGGGACCCCCGTTCCCAGAACGCCGACAATTGTCGTGGGCCATATGAATGTTGAGAATAAATTCTTCGATCCACACCGTGGGGTCTGTGGTTCCATCGTATGATTCTATATTCACGGGTTTGAACCCTTCTAGGAATTAATGATCCAGGACCTCATCGGTGAAACAATGTGGGTGTGCGGCGCCTCTAATCTGACCGTATCGCGATGTAGCTGTAATGGAGTCCGTCTGTGGTTTTCATCCCGCGCATGACTAAATTTGTCACGTCCAAATAGGTGGCCATCGTCGCGTGTCGAGGCACGTCCTCGCGATCCGTAGATTGATCTAGTATATCCTTCTTTATTGTTCAGGCTTTGCCGGAGGTCATATGTATGACCGTGGGCTAATTTACCTCTACCTGTGCGATGAGGCGGGGCTGGCTGGTGTTCGGCATGAGTTGTCGTTTTGTCCCGACCACGTGGTGGTCGGTCAGCCGCTTTGTACAATGGAGGTATGTATTCCGGCGCCTCCTCGTCTAACTGAGGTAGCAATTTGCGCTTTGGGTAGCTTTTGGTTGGGCGCTTGAGGCCGTACTCTTCGGCTGCTAGGACATCGGTCCATTTATCATTGAGCAGATCTTGGTCCGCTTGAAGCTATTGTTGCTTCTTTTTTAGGCTCCTTGCAGTGGCAATTAGCTGGCGCTTGAAGCGCTCCTGCTCAAGAGGTTCCTCAGGCACGATGAAATCGCCAATGCCGAGGCTCACCTCATCCTCAAATAGAGGAAGATAACTTCCGTCCTCTGAGTCTTCGTGCGTGGCCTGCTTACCAGGGCTAGCCTGCCCATCTTCCCGTTCATCTTGTTCATTAGTTGTTTCAACGGGGTCTTCATTGTCTTCGGCACCCTCCGGAGTGTTGTCTTCTCCTGTGCCAGTGTTGCTGTCTTTACTGTGGCGTGGCTTGGAGCGGCGCCGCTGACGTCGGCGCTTGGATTGTATTTCGGAGGGTTTATCCTCAGCTGGATCTTCTTTGTCACCACCATTGTTATCCTTTGGTGCATCCACCATATATACATCATATGAGGAAGTGGCCATGCAGCGTCCGGTGAACGGCGGGTTCTGGGCCTCTTCTTCTCCGGCATCGTCGTCCATACCGTCGATGTCCTCGGAGTCGTAATCAAGTTCGTCAGTCAAATCCTCGACCGTGGCTATGAAGTGGGTGGCGGGTGGGAAGCAAAATTCTCCACCGTCACCCCTAGTTCGAGCCGGATATAGTTCGGTTGTGAGTCCTCCGCCTAGGACAGGTTTTTTAATGAGTTTACCACATCGCCAAAAGGCGAGTGCTGGAAGACGTCTGCGGCGCTGAATTCAAAGATCGACAAACGATCAAGCTCAGCATCCGCGGGCTCACGTGGTTCAGAACTTTCAACTGGATACGAGTGCGGAGTTCCGCTGACAAAAACGTCATGAGAGGTTAAGTCTATGTGCGGCTCCAACGCCGTGGAATCTATGGCCTTCGCGGTGGTGTTGGTCCTCCCGTCCTAGGATGGCGCAGCTTGCCCCGGATCTAGGGCCAGAGCGGTTACAGGAGCAATCTCCTAGATGAGGCCAGAGTGGTAACAGGAGACAAGGGACACGATGTTTACCCAGGTCCGGGCCCTCTCTATGGAGGTAATACCCTACGTCCTGCTTGATTGATATTGATGAATATGAGTATCACAAGAGTTGATCTACCTCGAGATCATAATGGCTAAACCCTAGAGGTCTAGCTTGTATGGCTATGATAATGAATCTGTCCTATCCGAACTAAGTCCTCCGGTTTATATAGACACCAGGAGGATCTAGGGTTACACAAGGTTGGTTACAAAGAAAGGAATCTACATATCCGGTCGCCAAGCTTGCCTTCCACACCAAGGAGAGTCCCATCCGGACACAGATACATCCTTCGGTCTTCGTATCTTCATAGCTCAATAGTCCGGCCCATGGCTAACAGGCCGGGCGCCTGAGGACCCCTTAGTCCAGGACTCCCTCAGGTGAGGTCTCGAACGCCTACTCGCGCAAACGTACGGCCAGGGCTCGTGTACATGGCTGTGGCTACGTTGGAACGGAGAAACTGCGTCATCGTGTTCATGGGGGGGGGGGAAACAGAATGTGTCGTGTTCATCAGGAGGCAACGAAACGCGTGCTCATCGGGAGCCAACCGGCTTGGACGAAACATCTGATGGAAACGAGGCCTGGCGTACCACAGAACGAAGGAAACGACCTTATGTTCGACCGGCCACGGTGGAAACGGGATCATGTTCATTGGGAGGGGTCTGGCATACCGCAAAACGGAGGAAACGGACCTCATACGGTGGAAATGGGGTCCTGTTGATCGGGAGGGGTGTGGCATACCGCAAAACAGAGCAACCAAACTTGTGTTGGAGCGCTACGGTCGAAACGGGGGTCCTGTTCATCAGGAGGGGTGTGGCGTACCACAAAACGGGACTCCACGGGATACTGTTCATCTCCACCGTCGACCTCCTCCAGCCTCCACGGGCTCATGTTCATCCACCGTCGACCTCCTCCAGCCTCCACCTGCGACTGTTCATCCACGGGCTCCTGCTCATCCAGCGTCCACCGCTCCTCCACCGGGTACTGTTTAGCCAGCCCTCTCCACGGGTTCCTGTTCAACCACCCCTCCACGGGCTATTGTTCATCCAACCCTCCATCGGCTACTGTTCAACCAGCCCTCCAGCGGCTACTGTTCAACCAGCCCTCCACGGGGTCCTATTCATCCAGCTCTCCACAGGGTCCTATTCATCCATCGGCTCAATCGATCGGGGTACAGTTCATCCAGCGGCAACGACCTCTATTGCCATGGGGTCATGTTCATCCAACCCCCCACCGGGAACTGTTCATCCAAACCCCCTCAACAATGCTCACTGTCCATCAAGGGAAGGAGGCAGCAATGTTCGATCGGCTTCAGTTAGAAGTAGTAGTGAAGGAATCACTCGGGTTCAGTTAACAGCAAGGGATCGATCGATCGCTCGGGTTCAGTAACGCGTAGCCTGCAGTGCAATCGCTTGGGTTCAGTTAGAGCCCAATGCCTCACTTGGGTTCAGTTAGAGCGCAACGCCTCGCGCACACGCGCGTACATATGAGAGAAATGTGCATCGCTCGGCCCCCAACCACCCACCGTAACCGGGAACTCCCCCGATATTTTCCTCACCCTCGCTTCTACCATAGTTTTCTCCGTCATGGACGGCCCAAAGAACGTCATGCAGCCGTGTCTCTGGCCCACCCAGGACAAAAAGCCCATTTTCTGTCATGATTTTTTGTCATAGAAGTAGGAGCCCAACACATCTGTGATGATACCGGGTTTTGTCACAATTATCATCATAGAAGTGTCATAAGCATGACAGAACAAAATCGTTCGGCCCGAAATGTCAGGGATGTGTCTTTTTTTTGTAGTGGGTCCAGTAGTAACTTGATCTGAAGTTTCATGATCATTATCATTAGCATCCTCTCTAGTTGGTGTAGGCATCACAGGAACGGATTTCTTTGATGAGCTACTTTCCAATTCGAGAGAAGGTACAATTACCTCATCAAGTTCTACTTTTCTCCCACTCACTTCTTTCGAGAGAAACTCCTTCTCTAGAAAGTTTCCATTCTTGGCAAAAAATATCTTGCCTTCGGATTTGTGGTAGAAGGTGTACCCAATTGTTTCCTTAGGGTATCCTATGAAGATGCACTTCTCCGATTTGGGTTTGAGCTTATTAGGCTGAAGACTTTTGACATAAGTGTCGCAACCCCAAACTTTAAGAAACGACATTTTAGGTTTCTTGCCAAACCATAGTTCATACAGTGTCGTCTCAATGGATTTAGATGGTGCCCTATTTAACATGAATGCAGCTGTCTCTAATGCATAACCCCAAAACGATAGCAGTAAATCGATAAGAGACATCGTAGATCCCACCATATCTAATAAAGTACGGTTACGACGTTCAGACACACCATTACGTTGTGGTGTTCCGGGTTCCGTGAGTTGTGAAACTATTCCACATTGTTTTAAATGAAGGCCAAACTCGTAACTAAAATATTGACCTCCGCGATCAGATCATAGAAACTTTTTTTCTGGTTACAGTGATTCTCCACTTCACTCTGAAATTCTTTGAACTTTTCAAATATTTCAGACTTGTGTTTCATTAAGTAGATATACCCATATCTACTCAAATCGTGTGTGAAGGTCAGAAAATAACAATACCCGCCGTGAGCCTCAACATTCATCGGATCTCATACATCCATATGTAAGTCATTGGACCGCTCCATTGTTCCGGAGAACAGAGTTTTAGTCATCTTGCCCATGAGGCATGGTCGCAGTATCAAATGATTCATAATCAAGTGATTCCAAAAGCCCATCTGCATGGAGTTTCTTCATGCGCTTTACACCAATATGACCTAAACGGCAGTGCCACAAATATGTTGCACTATCATTATCAAGTTTGCATCTTTTGGCATCAATATTATGAATATGTGTATCACCAAAATCAAGACTCAACAAAAATATATCACTCTTCAAGGGTGCATGACCATAAAAGATATTACCCATATAAATAGAACAACCATTATTCTCTGATTTAAATGAATAACCATTATTCACACTAAAAAAGATCCAGATATAATGTTCATGCTCAACGCTGGCACCAAATAACAATTATTCTGGTATAAAACTAATCCCAGAGGTAGATGTAGAGGTAGCATGCCGACGGCGATCACATCAACATTTGAACCATTCCCGACGCGCATCGTCACCTTGTCCTTAGCTAATCTTTGTTTAATCTGTAGCCCCTGTTTCGAGTTACAAATATGAGCAACAGAACTAGTATCAAATACCCAGGCGCTACTAAGAGCTTTAGTAAGGTACACATCAATAACATGTATATCAAATATACCTTTGTTCACTTTTCAATCCTTCTTATCCGCCAAATACTTGGGGCAGTTCCACTTCTAGTGAGTAGTCCCTTTGTAGTAGAAGCACTCAGTTTCAGGCTTGGGTCCAGCTTTGGGTTTCTTCCCGGGAGTGGCAACTTGCTTGCCATTCTTCTTGAAGTTCCCCTTCTTTCCCTTGCCCTTTTTCTTGAAACTAGTGGTCTTGTTAACCATCAACACTTAATGCTCCTTCTTGATTTCTACCTTCGCAGCTTTGAGCATTACGAAGAGCTTGACAATTGTCTTATCCATCCCTTGCATATTATAGTTCATCACGAAGCCTTTATAGCTTGGTGGAAGTGATTGAAGAACTCTGTTAATAACACTATCATCTGGTAGACTAACTCCCAGCTGAGTCAACTGATTATGATATCCAGACATTCTGAGTATGTGTTCACTGACAGAACTGTTCTCCTCCATCTTGCAGTTATAGAACTTCTTGGAGACTTCATATCTCTCAACTCAGGCATTTGCTTGAAATATTAACTTCAACTCCTGGAACAACGCATATGCTCCATGACATTCAAAACATCTTTGAAGTCCCGATTCTAAGCCATAAAGGATGGCACACTGAACTAACGAGTAGTCATTAGATTAAGCTTTCCAGACGTTCATAACATCAGCATATACTCCTGCAGCAGGCCTTTCACCTAGCGGTGCATCAAGGACATAAGTCTTCTGTGCAACAATGAGGATAATCCTCAAGTTAGGGACCAAGTCTCTGTAGTTCCTACCATCATCTTTCAACTTAGCTTTCTCTAGGAACACATTAACATTGAAGGGAACGGTAGCACGGGCCATTGATCTACAACATAGATATGCAAAAACTATCATGCATAAGTTCATGATAAATTAAGTTCAATTAATCAAATTACTTAGGAACTCCCACTTAGATAGACACCCCTCAAGTCATCTAAATGATACGTGATCCAAATCAACTAAACCATGTCCGATCATCACGTGAGATGGAGTAGTCATCAATGGTGAACATCTCTATGTTGATCATATCTACTATATGATTCACATTCGACCTTTCGGTCTCCAGTGTTCCGAGGCCATGTCTGTACATGCCAAGCTTGTCAAGTTTAACCCGCGTATTCCGCATGTGCAAAACTGTCTTGCATCCATTGTATGTGAACGTAGAGTCCATCACACCCGATCATCACGTGGTGTCTCAACATGACGAACTGTCGCTACGGTGCATACTCGGGGAGAACACTTATACCTTGAAATTTTAGTTAAGGGATCATCTTATAATGCTACCGCCGAATAAGCAAAATAAGATGCATAAAAGATAAACATCACATGCAATCAAAATATGTGACATGATATGGCCATCATCATCTTGTGCTTTTGATCTCCATCTCCAAAGCATCGTCATGATCTCCATTGTGACCGGCTTGACACCTTGATCTCCATCGTAGTGTCGTGGTCGTCTCACCAACTATTGCTTCTAGAACTATCACTAACACATAGTGATAAAGTAAAGCAATTACATGGTGTTTGCATTTCATACAATACAGAGACAACCATAAGGCTGATGTCGGTTGTCAGATATCTTACAAAACATGATAATATCATACAATAACGTTTATCACATCATGTCTTGACCATATCACATCACAACATGCCCTGCAAAAACAAGTTAGACATCATCTACTTTATTGTTGCAAGTTTTACGTGGCTGCTATGGGCTTCTAGAAAGAACCGTTCTTACCTACACATCAAAACCACAACGATGATTTATCAAGTTTGTTGTTTTAACCTTCAACAAGGACCGGGCGCAGTCAAATTCGATTCAACTAAAGTAGGACAAACAGGCACCCTCCAGCCACCTTTATGCAAAACTAGTTGCATGTCTGTCGGTGGAACCGGTCTCATGAATGTGGTCATGTATGTTTGGTTCGGGCAGCTTCATCCAACAATACCGCTGAATCAAAATAAGACATTGCTGGTAAGCAGTATGATGATCATCGCCCACAACTCTTTGTGTTCTACTCGTGCATATTATCTACGCATAGACCTGGCTCGGATGCCACTGTTGGGAAAATTTCCTACACTCACGCAAGATCTATAGCAATGCAGGGAAGAGTGTGTCTACGTACCATCGTAGACCAAAAGCAGAAGCATTTCACAACGCGGTTGATGTAGTCGAACTTTCTTCGCGCTCCACCGATCGAGTACCGAACGTATGGCACCTACGAGTTTTGCACACGTTCAGCTCGGTGACGTCCCTCGCCTTCTTGATCCAGCAAGGTGTCGAGGTAGTAGATGAGTTCCATCAGCACGACGGCGTGGTGACGGTGATGGTGAAGTGATTCACGCAGGCTTCGCCTAAGCACTGCAAAACTATGACCGGGGGCATAAACTGTGGAGGGGGCACTGCACACGACTAACAATTGATGTTGTGTGTTCTATGCGCTCCCTCCCCTCATATATATAGGTGGGAGGGGAGGAGAGGCAGCCATGGGGCACCCCAAGTAGGATCCGAATCCTACTTGGGGTTTCCCAAGTGGCGCCCCCTTCCTTATTTTACCGTAGAGGAAAAGGGAAGGGAGAAGAGAGAAAGGAAGGGGGTGAACCCCCTTTTCCTTCTCCAATTCGGCCTCCTGCCAAAGGGGGGCACACCACCACTTGTGGGCTAGTGTGCTCCCCTCTTATGGCCCATATGGCCCATATCTTCCCCCCGGGGGTTCCGGTAACCCCCCCCCCCCCCCCCGCGGTACTTCGATAATTACCCGATTCACTCAGGAACACTTTAGGTGTCCAAATAATATCGTCCTATATATCAATCTTTACCCCTCGACCATTTCAAGCACCAAATCACATAACTAATATAATACTAAATCGTCATCGAACGTTAAGCATGCGGACCTGATACGTATCCAACGTATCTATAATTTCTGATTGCTCCATGCTATATTATCTTCTGTTTTGGACATTATTGGGCTTTATTATTCACTTTTATATTATTTTTGGGACTAACCTATTAACCGGAGGCCCAGCCCAGAATTCTTGTTTTTTTCCTATTTTAGGGTTTCAAAGAAAAGGAATATCAAATGGAGTCCAAACGGAATGAAACCTTCGGGAACGTGATTTTTGGAACGAACAAGATCTAGGAGACTTGGACCCTACGTCAAGCAACCAACAGGGAGGCCACGAGGTAGGGGGCGCGCCTACCCCCCTGGCCACGAGGTAGGGTGTGCCCCCTGTTGCTCCACCGACGTACTCCTTCCTCCTATATATACCTACGTACCCCCAAACGATCAGATATGGAGCCAAAACCCTAATTCCATCGCCGTAACTTTCTGTATCCACAAGATCCCATCTTGGGGCCTGTTCCGAAGCTCCGCTGGAGGGGGCATCGATCACGGAGGGCTTCTACATCAACACCATAGCCCTTCCGATGAAGTGTGAGTAGTTTACCTCAGACCTTCGGGTCCATAGTTATTAGCTAGATGGCTTCTTCTCTCTTTTTGGATCTCAATACAAAGTTCTTCCCCTCTCTTGTGGAGATCTATTCGATGTACTCTTCTTTTGCAGTGTGTTTGTTGAGACCGATGAATTGTGGTTTTATGATCAAGTTTATCTATGAACAATATTTGAGTCTTTTCTGAATTCTCTTATGTATGATTGGTTATCTTTGCAAGTCTCTTCGAATTATCAGTTTGGTTTGGCCTACTAGATTGATCTTTCTTGCAATGGGAGAAGTGCTTAGCTTTGGGTTCAATCTTGCGGTGTCCTTTCCTAGTGACAGTAGGGGCAGCAAGGCACGTATTGTATTTTTGCCATCGAGGATAACAAGATGGGAGTTTTATCATATTGCATGAATTTATCCCTCTACATTATGTCGTCTTGCTTAAAGCATTACTCCGTTCTCTTGAACTTAATACTCTAGATGCATGCTGGATAGCGGTCGATTTGTGGAGTAATAGTAGTAGATGCTGGTAGGAGTCGGTCTACTTGTCTTGGACGTGATGCCTATATACATGATCATACCTAGATATTCTCATAACTGTGCTCAATTTTGTCAATTGCTCAACAGTAATTTGTTCACCCACCGTAGAATACATATGCTCTTGAGAGAAGCCACTAGTGAAACCTATGGCCCCCGGGTCTATCTTCATCATATTAATCTTCCAATACTTAGTTATTTTCATTGCCTTTTATTTTACTTTGCATCTTTATCATAAAATTACCAAAAATATTATCTTATCATATCATATCTATCAGATCTCACTCTCGTAAGTGAGCGTGTAGGGATTGACAACCCCTTATCGAGTTGGTTGCGAGGATTTATTTGTTTTGTGCAGGTGGGAGGGACTCGCATGTAGCCTCCTACTGGATTGATACCTTGGTTCTCAAAAACGGAGGGAAATACTTACGCTACTTTGCTGCATCAGCAGTTCCTCTTCAAGGGAAAACCAACGCAGTGCTCAAGAGGTAGCAAGAAGGATTTTTGGCACCGTTGCCGGGGAGGTCTACGCAAAAGTCAACATACGAAGTACCCATCACAACCCTTATCTCCCGCATTACATTGTTTGCCATTTGCCTCTCGTTTTCCTCTCCCCCACTTCACCCTTGCCGTTTTATTTACCCTTCTTCTGCTCGTCTTTCCATTTCCTTTGATGTCTTACTTGGATCTTTTGCTCGTTTGGTTGGATTAGTTGTTTATTTATTACTAAATAGAGAACCTAAACATCTATGGATCCTCATCCGCTTGCTAATCTTTTTAAGAGATCAAATTATGATGAACCAATTGCTAGTGAGTTTTGTGCACTAGATTATCTTTATGAAGTTTTGCTTGATATTCATGAATCTGAAAATTGTGATAAAGTACTTTATGGAGTGATTCATGATGAATCTTTGAATGAAAAGCATGATTGCAATGATGATAGTATAAATTCTATTAATGTCAATTGTGCTTATAATATGCAAAACCCTAAGCTTAGGGATGCTACTTTTGCTATGTCTACTACTTGTTGCAATGATCATGATTGGGGTGATTCTTTTTGTGATCTTGAAAATTTATTTAAGCCCCATGATGACTATGAGATTGATAATACTGTTTGCAATATTATTGAAAGTGGGTTTGGAAGAGTGTCAACTTTAGATCCCACATATTTGGAGAATGTTCAATCTTATGAAATTTTTGATAAAAGTGGGTTTGGAGAGGTCATGACTTTAGTTAATGTTAATCCCACAATTTTGGAAGAGTGTAAACTTTGCATGCATGTGGATCATGTTGAAACTATTTTATGTGATAGCTATTTTGTTGAATTTGCTTATGATCCTACATGTAATTATTATGATAGAGGAAAATATGGTGGTAGAAATTTTCATGTTACTAAATTACCTCTCGTTATGTTGAGACTACTATTGTTTCTTTCCTCTTCCATGCATATGCTAGTTTTTTCTTGCCACGATAATTGGTTTGCCTATAAGATGCCTATGCATAGGAAGTATGTTAGACTTAGATGTGTTTGTCACATGTTTTATGATGCTCTCTTTGTGCTTTAATTCTTGTCTTTCACGTGAGCATCATTAAAATTATCAATGCCTAGCTAAAAAGGCTTCAAAGAAAAGCGCTTGTTGGGAGACAACCCAATATTTTTACTTGCTGTTATTCAATAAATAATTTATCTAGCCTCTCTTTTGGTTGTGTTTTTTGTGTTTAATTAGTGTTTGTGCCAAGTAGAACCGTTGGGAAGACTTGGGGAAAGTCTTGTTAATCTTGCTTTAAAAAAACAGAAACTTTAGCACTCACGAGAACTGCTGCCATTTTTATTTGGAACGTTCTATTTAGTTAATTCTTTTTGAATATGATTAATAGATAAATTACACACGTACAGAAATTTATTTTAGAATTTTTGGGGTTCCAGATCTTGCGCTAGGTACATATTACTACAGACTGTTTTGTTTTTGACAGATTCTGTTTTTCATGTGTTGTTTGCTTATTTTGATGAATCTATGGCTAGTAAAATAGTTTATAAACCATAGAGAAGTTGGAATACAGTAGGTTTAACACCAATATAAATAAATAATGATTTCATTACAGTATGTTGAAGTGGTCTTTTGTTTTCTTTCGCTAACGGAGCTCACGAGATTTTGTGCTTTAAGTTTTGTGTTGTGAAGTTTTCAAGTTCCGGGTAAAGATTTGATGGATTATGGAACAAGGAGTGGCAAGAGCCTAATCTTGGGTATGCCCACGGCACCCCCAAGATAATCTAAGGACACCTAAAAGCCAAAGCTTGGGTATGCCCTGGAAGGCATCCCCTCTTTCGTCTACTTCTATCGGTAACTTTACTTGGAGCTATATTTTTATTTACCACATGATATGTGTTTTTCTTGGAGCGTCTCATTTTATTTGAGTCTTTGATTTTTAGTTTACCACAATCATCTTTGCTGTACACACCTTTTGATAGGGACACACATGATTCGGAAATTATTAGAATACTCTATGTGTTTCACTTATATCTTTTGATTTATATAGTTTTGCTCTAGTACTTCACTTATATATTTTAGAGCACGGTGGTGGATTTGTTTTATAGAAACTATTGATCTCTCATGCTTCACTTAGATTATTTTTAGAGTCTTAAATAGCATGGTAATTTGCTTAAATAATCCTAATGTGCTAGGTATACAAGATTAATAATAAAATTCTCTTATGAGTGTGTTGAATACTATGAGAAGTTTGATACTTGATAATTGTTTTGAGATATGGAGATGGTGATATTAAAGTTGTGCTAGTTGAGTAGTTGTGAATTTGAGAAATACTTGTGTTAAAGTTTGTGATTCTCGTAGCATGCACGTATGGTGAACCGTTATGTGATGAAGTCGAAGCATGATTTATTTATTGATTGTCTTCCTTATGAGTGGCGGTCGGGGACGAGCGATGGTCTTTTCCTACCAATCTATCCCCCTAGGAGCATGCGCGTAATACTTTGCTTTGATAACTTGTAGATTTTCGCAATAAGTATATGAGTTCTTTATGACTAATGTTGAGTCCATGGATCATACGCACTCTCACCCTTCCACCATTGCTAGCCTCTCTAATACCGCACACCTTTCGCCGGTATCATACACCCACCATATACCTTCCTCAAAACATCCACCATACCTACCTATCATGGAATTTCCATAGCCATTCCGAGATATATTGCCATGCAACTTTCCACCGTTCCGTTCGCTGTGACATGCTCCATCATTGTCATATTGCTTTGCATTGGTCATGTAGTTGACATTGTATTTGTGGCAAAGCCACCGTTCTTAATTCTTTCATACATGTCACTCTTGATTCATTGCATATCCCGGTACACCGCCGGAGGCATTCACATAGAGTCATATTTTGTTCTAAGTATCGAGTTGTAATTGTTGAGTTGTAAGTAAATAGAAGTGTGATGATCATCATTTTTAGAGCATTGTCCCAAGTGAGGAAAGGATGATGGAGACTATGATTCCCCCATAAGTCGGGATGAGACTCCAGACGAAAAAAGAGAGGCCAAAGAAGCCCATATAAAAAATATCGGGGTTGTGCATGATTTGAATACCTTGTGTGGTGAAGATGGAGCATAGCCAGACTATATGATTTTGTAGGGATAACTTTCTTTGGCCATGTTATTTTGAAGAGACATAATTCCATAGTTGGTATGCTTGAAGTATTATTATTTTTATGTCAATATTAAACTTTTGTCTTGAATCTTTCTGATCTGAATATTCATGCCACAATTAAGAAGAATTACATTGAAATTATGCCAAGTAGCATTCCACATAAAAAATTCTGTTTTTATCATTTACCTACTCGAGGACGAGCAGGAATTAAGCTTGGGGATGCTTGATACGTCTCCAATGTATCTACAATTTTTGATTGCTCCATGCAATATTATCTTCTGTTTTGGACATTATTGGGCTTTATTATTCACTTCTATATTATTTTTGGGACTAACCTATTAACCGGAGGCCCAACCCAGAATTGATGTTTCTTTGCCTATTTTAGCATTTTGAAGAAAAGGAATATCAAACGGAGTCCAAACGGAATGAAACCTCCGGGAATGTGATTTTTGGAACAAACAAGATCCAGGAGACTTGGACCCTACGTCAAGCAACCAACAGGGAGGCCACGAGGTAGGGGGGCATGCCTACCCCCCCCAGGCGCGCCCTCCACCCTTGTGGGCCCCCTGTTGCTCCACCGACGTGCTCCTTCCTCCTATATATACCTATGTACCCCCAAATGATCAGATACGGAGCCAAAACCCTAATTCCACCGCCGTAACTTTCTGTATCCACGAGATCCAATCTTGGGGCCTGTTCCAGAGCTCCGCCGGAGGGGGCATTGATCATGGAGGGCTTCTACATCAACACCATAGCCCTTCCGATGAAGTGTGAGTAGTTTACCTCAGGCCTTCGGGTCCATTTTTATTAGTTAGATGGCTTCTTCTCTCTTTTTGGATCTCAATACAAAGTTCTCCCCCTGTCTTGTGGAGATCTATTTGATGTAATCTTATTTTGCGATCTGTTTGTTGAGACCGATGAATTGTGGGTTTATGATCAAGTTTATCTATGAACAATATTTGAATCTTTTCTGAATTCTTTTATGTATGATTGGTTATCTTTGCAAGTCTCTTCGAATTATCAGTTTGGTTTGGCCTACTAGATTGATCTTTCTTGCAATGGGAGAAGTGCTTAGCTTTGGGTTCAATCTTACGGTGTCCTTTCCCAATGATAGTAGGGGTAGCAAGGCACGTATTGTATTGTTGCCATCGAGGATAACAAGATGGGGTTTTTATCATATTGCATGAATTTATCCCTCTACATCATGTCATCTTGCTTAAAGTGTTACTCTGTTCTCTTGAACTTAATACTCTAGATGCATGCTGGATAGTGGTCGATCTGTGGAGTAATAGTAGTAGATGCAGGTAGGAGTCGGTCTACTTGTCTTGGACGTGATGCCTATATACATGATCATACCTAGATATTCTCATAACTATGCTCAATTCTGTCAATTGCTCAATAGTAATTTGTTCACCCACCGTAAAATACTTATGCTCTTGAGAGAAGCCACTAGTGAAACCTATGGCCCCCGGGTCTATCTTCATCATATTAATCTTCCAATACTTAGTTATTTTCATTGCCTTTTATTTTACTTTGCATATTTATCATAAAATTACCAAAAATATTATCTTATCATATCATATCTATCAGATCTCACTCTCGTAAGTGAGCGTGTAGGGATTTACAACCCCTTATCGCGTTGGTTGCGAGGATTTATTTGTTTTGTGCAGGTGCGAGGGACTCGCGTGTAGCCTCCTACTGGATTGATACCTTGGTTCTAAAAAACTAAGGGAAATACTTACGCTACTTTGCTGCATCACCCTTTCCTCTTCAAGGGAAAACCAATGCAATGCTCAAGAGGTAGCATGACCCTATAGGTTCGAGAACTATGTAGACATGACCGAGACACCTCTCCGGTCAATAACCAATTGCGGAACCTGGATACTCATATTGGCTCCTACTTATTCTACGAAGATCTTTATCAGTCGAACCATGGTGACAATGTATGTTATTCCCCTTGTCATCGGTATGCTACTTGCCCGATATTCAATCGTCGGTATCTTCATACCTAGTTCAATCTCGTTACTAGCAAGTCTCTTTACTCATCCCGTAATACATCATCCCGCAACTAACACATTATTCACTTTGCTTGCAAGGCTTCTTATGATGTGTATTACCGAGAGGGCCCAGATATACCTCTACGATACTCAGAGTGACAAATCCTAATCTTGATCTATGCCAACCCAACAAACACCTACGGAGATACCTGTAGAGCATCTTTATAATCACCCAGTTACATTGTGACGTTTGATAGCACACAAGGTATTCCTCCGGTGTCCGAGAGTTGCATAATATCATAGTCAAAGGAATATGTATTTGACATGAAGAAAGCAATAGCAGTAACACTGAATGATCAGTATGCTAAGCTAACAGATGGGTCTTGTCCATCATATCATTCTCCTAATGATGTGATTCCATTATCAAATGACAACTCATGTCCATGGTTAGGAAACCTTAACCATCTTTGATCAACGAGCTAGTCAAGTAGAGGCTTACTAGGGACACATTGTTTGTCTATGTTTTCACACATGTATATAGGTTTCCGATCAATGCAATTCTAGCATGAATAATAAACATTTATCATGAATAAGGAAATATAAAATAACAACTTTATTATTGCCTCTAGGGCATATTTCCTTCAATGTTGTGATGTGATATGGTCAAGACATGATGTGATAAATGTTATTGTATGAGATGATTATGTTTTGTAAGTTATTGGCAACCGACAGGAGCCTCATAGTTGTCACTTTATTGTATGAAATGCAAACACCATGTATTTGCTTTACTTTATCACTTGCATTAGCGATAGTTGTAGAAGTAATAGTTGGCGAGACGACCACGACACTACAATGGAGATCAGGGTGTCAAGCCAGTGACGATGGAGATCATGACGATGCTTTGGAGATGGAGATCAAAAGCACAAGATGATGATGGCCATATCATGTCACATATTTTGCTTGCATGTGATGTTTATCTTTTATGCATCTTATTTTGCTTAGTACAGCGGTAGCATTATAAGATGATCTCTTCAGTAAATTTCAAGGTACAAGTGTTCTCTCTGAGTATGCATCGTTGCTACAGTTCGTCGTGTTGAGACACCACGTGATGATTGGGTGTGATAGACTCTATGTTCACATACAACGGGTGCAAGACAGTTTTGCACATGCGGAATACTTAGGTTAAATTTGACGGGCCTACCATGTACAGACATTGCCTCGGAACACTGGAGACTAAAAGGTCGAACATGAATCATATAGTAGATATGATCAACATAGAGATGTTCACCATTGATGACTACCCCATCTCACGTGATGATCGGACATGGGTTAGTTGATTTGGATCACGTATCACTTAGATGACTTGAGGGATGTCTATTTAAGTGGGAGTTCTTTAGTAAGATGATTAATTGAACTTAATTTATCATGAACTTAGTCTTATAGTTTTGCATATCTATGTTGTAGATCAATGGACCGAGCTACCATTCCCCTGAATTTTAATGTGTTCCTGGAGAAAGCTAAGTTGAAATATGATGGTAGTAACTAAAGGGACTAGGTCCGTAACTTGAGGATTATCCTCATTGCTGCACAGAAGAATTATGTCCTTGATGCACCGCTAGGTGAAAGGCCTGCTCCAGGAGCTGAAGCTAATGTTATGAACATCTGGCAAGCTCGATCTGATGACTACTCTATAGTTCAGTGTGCCATGCTTTACGGCTTAGAACCGAGACTTCAAAGACGTTTTGAACGTCATGGAGCATATGAGATGGTCCAAGAGTTGAAGTTAATATTTCAAGCAAATGCCTGACTTGAGAGATATGAAGTCTCCAACAAGTTCTATAGCTGCAAGTTGGAGGAGAATAGTTTTGTAAATGAACACATACTCAAAATGTCTAGGTATTATAATCACTTGACTCAGCTAGGAGTTGATCTTCCTGTTGATTGTGTTATTGACAGAGTTCTTCAATCATTGCCACCAAGCTACAAAGGCTTCGTGACGAACTATAATATGCAAAGGTTGAACAAAATAATTCCCGAGCTCTTCGCAATGCTTAAGGCTGCGGAGGTAGAAATCAAGAAGGATCATGAAGTGTTGATGGTTAACAAGGCCACTAGTTTTAAGAAAGAGGGAAAGGGAAAGAAAGGGAACTTCAAGAAGAATGGCAAGCAAGTTTCCACTCCTGGGAACAAGCCCAAAGCTGGCCCCAAGCTTGAAACTAAGTACTTCTACTGCAAACGGACAGGTAAGAATGATGGTGGATAAGAAGGATGGAAAAGTGAACAAAGGTATATTTGATATACATGTTATAGATATGTACCTTACTAATGCTCGTAGTAGTGCATGGGTATTTGATACTGGTTCGGTGCTCATATTTGTAACTCGAAACGGGAGCTATGGATTAAACAAAGATTGGCTAAGGACGAGGTGATGATGCGCGTCGGGAATGGTTCCATGGTCGATGCGATCGTCGTCGGCACACTACCTCTACATCTACCTTCAGGATTAGTATTATACCTAAATAATTGTTATTTGGTGCCAGCATTGAGCATGAACATTATATCTGGATCTTGTTTAGTGCGAGATGGTTATTCATTTAAATCTAAGAATAATGGTTGTTCTATTTATATGAGTAATATCTTTTATGGTCATGCACCTTTCAAGAGTGGTCTATTCTTATCGAATCTCGATAGTAGTGATACACATATTCATAATATTGATGCCAAAAAATGCAAAGTTGATAATGATAGTGGAACATATTTGTGGCACTGTCGTTCAGGTCATATTTGTGTAAAACGCATGAAGAAACTCCATGCTGATGGACTTTTGGAATCACTTGATTATGAATCATTTGATACTTGCGAACCATGCCTCATGGGAAAAATGACTAAAACTCCATTCTCCGGAACAATGGAGCGAGCTAATGACTTATTGGAAATAATACATACCGATGTATGCAGTCCAATGAGTGTTGAGGCACGCGGCGGGTATCGTTATTTTCTGACCTTCATAGATGATTAAAGTAGATATGGGTATATTTACTTCATGAAACACAAGTCTGAAACATTTTAAAAGTTTAAAGAATTTCAGAGTGAAGTAGAGAATCATCGTAACAAGAAAATAAAGTTTCTATGATCTGATCGCGGAGGCGAATATTTGAGTTACGAGTTTGGCCTTCATTTAAAACCATGTGGAATAGTTTCACAACTCACGCCACCTGGAACACCACAGCGTAATGGTGTGTCCGAACATCGTAACCGTACTTTATTATATATGGTGCGATCTATGATGTCTCTTAGAGATTTATCACTATCATTTTGGGGTTATGCATTAGATACAGCCGCATTCACGTTAAATAGGGCACCATCTAAATCCGTTGAGACGACACCATATGAACTATAGTTTGGCAAGAAACCTAAGCTATCGTTTCTTAAAGTTTGGGGTTCGACACTTATGTCAATAGCTTCAGCCTGATAAGCTTGAGCCCAAATTGGAGAAGTGTGTCTTCATAGGATACCCTAAGGAAACAACTGGGTACACCTTCTACCATAGATCCAAAGGCAAGATCTTTGTTGCCAAGAATGGAACATTTCTAGAGAAGGAGTTTCTCTCGAAAGAAGTGGGTGGGATGAAAGTAGAAATTGATGAGGTAATTGTACCTTCTCTCAATTTGGAAAGTAGCACATCAGAGAAATTCATTCCCGTGATGCCTACACCAACTAGACAGGAATCTAATGATGATGATCATGAAACTACAGATCAAGTTACCACTTGACCTCATAGGTTGAACAAAGCACGTTCTCCACCAAAGTGGTACATTAATCCTGTCCTAGAAGTCATGTTACTAGACCATGGCGAACCTACGAACTATGAAGAAGCTATGATGAGCCCAGATTCTGATAAATGGCTTGAGGGCATGAAATCTAAGATAGGATCCATGTATGAGAATGAAGTGTGGCCTTTTGTCGACTTGCCCGATGATCGGCAAGCCATTGAGAACAAATGGATCTTCAAGAAGAAGACTGGCGTTGATGGTAATGTCACCATCTAAAAAGCTCGAGTTGTTGTGAAAGGGTTTCAGCAAGTTCACGGGGTTAACTATGATGAGACTGTCGGATTACGGGTTCCGGCAAACCCTTGAGGTTCGAACACTAGGGTGCGCATGAAGATATCTCTCCTCGTGAGCCCACTCCCGCAACGATCTATAAGCCCAGCTCGTCGAACCCGAAGAACAAGGGACACAAGGGTTTATACTGGTTCGGGCCACCGTCGTGGTGTAATACCCTACTCCAGTGTGGTGTGGTGGATTGCCTTATAGCTTGAGGGTGAACAAGTACATGGGATGAACAACCTCCTAAGGAGAGGTGTTCTTGAGCTCGATGAGCTTGTGTGTGTGTGGATGGTCTGGATGATCCTTTTTTCTCTCTGTGGTGGTGGCTAGTCCTATTTATAGAGGCCCTAGTCCTCTTCCCAAATATTAGGTGGGAAGGGATCCCACAACGGCCAGTTTGAAGGGGTACAACTAGTACAAGCTATCCTGACAAAAGGTTGTCTTCGGCTGCCAAAGGCTCTGGTGGTGACACCATCGTGGGCTCCGCGGTGACCTCCATCCTGTCGTCCTGCTGGTCTTGGTCTTGTTGCACCGATATGGAAACCTTTGCCTGATGCCTCGGGACTCCTCGCATGTGCTTGCATATTTGTGTCAAAGAGGCACTGAGTACTCTGCGCCTGCTTGTGCCCGCCTAGCCTTGGTCGTCATGGCTCACGTCATGCGCTCCTCGTGAGGTGCCCCTTGCATAGATATCTCCGCCCCTTGGGAGCCAGCCTAGGGAGACTGCCCCTGGGGAGGTTTTGCGTCGTCCGCCTCGCAAGGCTTGGCCCTCGCGAGGGTCTTGAGTGGTTGTTGCTGAAGGTGGGTCGTACCAGGCCACTGGATGAGCCACGCCCTGGGCTGCAGGTAGGCAAGTCTGGGTACCCCCATTCCCAGGACGCCGACAATAGCCCCCGGGCCCAAGGCGCACTCGAACTTGGCTTCGAGGCGAAGCCAAGGGTCAAGTGCAGAGTGCTGCGAGACACAATAGCTTGTGGCCTCGATTGATGCATGGTGATTGACTGGACGTGGGCGTCTCCGCTTCCCCACAGTTCCTCGACAACTGCCCGACTTAACGAGGCCCTGTTGCATGCATAAGAAATTCATCATTACCTTAGATCATGGAGGTCAGTGGTGGCCTCCCTCTGGCTATAAATGAGGAGAGGGGAAGAGCCCCCGTCGCTCATCTCTTCCTCCATTCCGCCCGCTTCTTCTTCTTCCATTCTGCAACGCCCATGGCACCGATACGGAGGTTCTCTGCTGCTAAGAAAGGGAAAACCCCCCGCGAAGAGCCAGGCCACTCCCACCAAAGAAGAGGCTGGTCCGCTCCTGGGACATCGTCGCGAGATCGGACGTGACAAGGCTCTGGCACGAGCGGCCTCCCCCGGGCTACCCGCTGCCCTTGTATGCTCAGCTAGATGGCTCCGGAGGAGGAGGCAGGGGCCTAAGCCCCTCGCGCCATGGCGGTAGTCGCGGTGCAGTGGTGGAGCACGCCACAGCCCGACGAACCCACGGCGAGGGCTCCTCACAAGAACTTGTGGTGTGGGCGGCGATGCCACCACGCATGAGGGAGTCCTGGATTAGGGGGTCTCCGGACAGCCGGACTATATCCCTTTGGCCGGACTGTTGGACTATGAAGATACAAGATTGAAGACTTCGTCCCGTGTCCGGATGGGACTCTACTTGGCGTGGAAGGCAACCTAGGCAATACGGATATGTATATCTCCTCCTTTGTAACCGACCTTGTGTAACCCTAGCCCCTCGGGTGTCTATATAAACTGGAGGGTTTTAGTCCGTAGGACAACATACAATCATACCATAGGCTAGCGGGACGTAGGGTTTAGCCTCTCCGATTTCGTGGTAGATCAACTCTTGTACTACTCATATTATCAAGAATAATCAAGCAGGACGTAGGGTTTTACCTCCATCAAGAGGGCCCGAACCAGGGTAAAACATTGTGTCCCATGCCTCCTGTTACCATCCGCCTTAGACGCACAGTTCGGGACCCCCTACCCGAGATCCACCGGTTTTGACACCAACATTGGTGCTTTCATTGAGAGTTCCTCCGTGTCTTTGCCGTTAGGCTTGATGGCTCCTTCGAACATCGATAGCGATGCGGTCCAGGGTGAGACTTTTCTCCCCGAACAGATCTTTGTATTCAGCGGCTTCGCACTACGGGCCAACTCACTTGGCCATCTGGACCAGATCGAGAGTTACGCCCTTGGCCGCCAGGTCAGGTTTGGAAGTTTAAACTACACGGCCGACATCCGCGGAGACTTGATCTTCGACGGATTCGAGCCCCTGCCGAGTGCGTTGCACGGTCATGATGAGCATGATCTAGCTCTACCATCGGACAATGTTCAGGAGACCGCGCCTGTAACTGCCCGACCCTCAATTTGGAGCCAATAGCGCCATCCATGGACGGGTGGATAGACCCCGCCACGGAGGTCGTATTCTTAGCGGCGATCGAGCTGAATATCGACCTTACCCTTCACGGGAGCCATGACGCCGAACTATCAGATTCTTCCCCGGCCACGGGCTCCGAACCGCCTGCGCCCTTGCCTATCGAATCCGACTGGGCGCCGATCATGGAGTTCACCTTCGCGGATATCTTTCAACACTCACCCTTTGGCGACATACTGAACTCATTAAGGTCTCTCTCCCTGTCAGGAGAGTCCTGGCCGAACTATGTTCGGCAGGATTGGGATGCGGATGACGAAGAAATTCGCCGCCCACCCACCACCCACTTAGTAGCCACTATCGACAATTTGACCGACATGCTCGACTTCGACTCCGAAGACATCGACGGTATGGACGACGATGCGGGAGATGAAGAAGAACCGCTGCCCACAGGGCACTGGACAGCCACCTCATCATATGATATATACATGGTGGAAACACCCAAAGAAGGCAATGCCGATGAGACAGCAGAGGATGACCCCTCCAAGAAGCAACCCAAGCGCCGACGTCAGCTGCGCCGCTCTAAGTCTCGCCAAAGCAAAAGCGGTGACACCGGCACAGGAGATAACAACACTCCGGATAGTGCCGAATACAACAACAACCCCCTCCAACAAGATTTAGAGCAGGAGGATGGAGAAGCAAGCCCTCCCGAGAGAACGGCAGATGGAGAGGCGGAGGATGATAATTACATGCCTCCGTCCGAAGATGAGGCAGGCCTCGACGACGACGAATTTGTCGTGCCAGAGGATCCCGCCGAACAAGAACGCTTCAAGCGCAGGCTTATAGCCACGGCAAATAGCCTTAAGAAAAAGCAGCAGCAGCTTCAAGCTGATCAAGATTTGCTAGCTGACAGATGGACTGAAGTCCTTGCGGCCGAGGAATATGAACTCGAACTGCCCTCCAAGAGTTAACCCAAAGCGCAGGCTGCTACCCCGACTAGAGGAGGAAGCAATAAAACCTACATCTCCAGCATATGACGAGGCTGATCGGCCACCTCGTGGCCGCGACAGAGAGGCATTTCAGCCAAAAACTCAGCCCGCACCCTGACGCCATTCAAATAAAACCGACAAGGCACGGGGAAACATGCTAGACCTGCAAGACATATTGGAGGACAAAGCAAAACACACAAGATTGATCTACGGATCACGAGGGCGCGCCTCTACGTGAGACGATAACCGTCACGCCGGATACAATAAAAGTAAATCCGGCCGGGCCGAACACAGCGGGCAAGAATCATTCGAGCTGCGTCGCGACATAGCCCACTATAGAGGCACTGCACACCCCATATGATTCACAGACGAAGTAATGGATCACCAAATCCCAGAGGGTTTCAAACCCATAAATATCGAATCATACGACAACACAACAGATCCTGAGGTGTGGATTGAGGACTTCCTCCTGCACATCCACATGGCCCGCAGTGATGATCTACACGCCATCAAATACCTCCCACTCAAACTCAAAGGACCAGCTCGGCATTGGCTCAACAGCCTGCCAGCAGAATCCATTGGCTGTTGGGAAGATCTGGAAGCCGCATTCCTCGACAACTTCCAGGGCACTTATGTGCGACCACCAGATGGCGATGACTTGAGCCACATAATTCAGCAGCCAGAGGAATCGGCCAGGCAATTCTGGACACGGTTCCTGGCAAATAAAAATCAAATTGTCGACTATCCGGATGCAAAGGCCCTAGCAGCTTTTAAGCACAACATCCGCGACGAGTGGCTTGCCCGGCACCTTGGCCAGGAAAAGCCGAAATCTATGGCAGCCCCCACGACACTCATGACCCACTTTTGCGCGGGAGAAGACAGCTGGCTGGCTCGCGACAATAACATATCAAAGAACCATGGTACTTCAGATACCAAGGATAGCAATGGCAGGTCACGTCGCAACAAACATAAGCGCCGCGTCAACAGCGACAATACCGAAGATACGACAGTCAATGCCGGATTCAGAGGCTCTAAACCCGGTCAACGGAAAAAGCCATTCAAAAGAAGCACTCCGGGTCAGTCCAGTTTGGACCGTATACTCGATCTCTTGTGCCAAATACATGGCAACCCCGACAAGCCAGCCAATCACACCAACAGGAATGTTGGGTGTTCAAGCAGGCCGGCAAGCTAAACGCCGAAAACAAAGACAAGGGGCTACATAGCGACGACAAGGAAGAGCCCCGGTAGCCGAACACCGGAGGACAAAAGAGGTTCCCCCCACAAGTGCGGACGGTGAACATGATATATGCAACCCACATCCCCAAGAGGGAGCGGAAGCGTGCATTAAGGGATGTATATGCGTTGGAGCCAGTCGCCCCAAAGTTCTACCCATGGTCCTCCTGTTCGATCACCTTCGATCGCAGGGACCATCCCACTAGTATCCGTCATGGCGGATTCGCCGCACTGGTCCTAGACCCAATCATTGACGGATTTCACCTCACTCGAGTCCTTATGGACGGTGGCAGCAGCTTGAACCTGCTTTATCAGGACACAGTGCGCAAAATGGGTATAGACCCGTCAAGGATCAAACCCACAAGAACGACCTTTAAAGGCCTCATACCAGGTGTAGAGGCCCATTGCACAGGCTCAGTCACACTGGAAGTGGTCTTCGGATCCCCGGATAACTTCCGAAGCAAGGAGTTAATCTTCGATATAGTCTCGCCGCAGTGGCTATCATGCACTGCTCGGGCGAACCGCATTTGCAAGATTCAACGCGGTACCACATTATGCATACCTCAAGCTCAAGATGCCAGGACCTCGGGGGGTCATCACAGTGAATGGAACACAGAGCGCTCTCTCCGCACGGAGGAGCACACTGCGGTCCTCGCAGCAGAAGCACAAAGCAGTCTCTTAAGGCAATCCACCAGTTTGGTGATTAAAGACCCGGACACCTTCAAGCGCGCCCGGAGTAATCGGCAACAAGACCGCCTGGCACGTTCCGAGCTTGCATAGCAATGCGGCCCCCACCCCAGTACCAGCCAAACGGTGAAATCCGTGCCACGCGTACATAATTACGCATTGAAAATACCATGGGCACAGGTGGGGAGGGGGCATGACTACGGCACGCTCCAAGACGCGGCTCAACCACACTAGGGGCTTCCTGCTTTGTTATTTTTTATCTCTTTCAGGACTTTAATCTCTGGAAACTCCATCCGGCAGTACAATTGTCGGACACATGATGCAATAACCAAGGAAGCAGAAAGCTACGTCGCACCACGGAACTCCTAGGTGGTCTCTGATAACGAGTGAAATACCTGCTTTAAATACCATTCCTCAGCGTGCCCTTGGAGGGGACATGTCAAATAGTCCTACCTTTTTGCTTATCGCAGTACTTGTATCATTCTGCTTCGATGCACCTTTTTGAATAAACAATACATAGCACTAGACTATTACCGCATTCTCTATTCTTTCTTTTATATATATATATATATATATATATATATATATATATATATATGTTCATTTATGAAATTCAGCACCCGTACATTCTAGTACGGCCAATACGCCAGGGGCTTAAGCATACCCCATAATACGGCGTGAGAAGTTCGAACACTTTCGACAGTGCAGCAACCCGAACTTATAGCATTATATGCATCAGCTCCGAATCATGTCTTGGGTCAATAGTTGGGTTTGCCCGGCTCCCATGTTTTGGTACCTTACGTTCCGCTATATTGGCTAAGGTAGCACTGGGAGAACTACTGCGATTGTGCCCCGATTCAGCTGGGCTAAGCACCTTAGTAGAGAAAGCTAAAACTGACTGTGATGATAAAGCGAGAGCTGGTCCCTGTTCGAGAGGTCTCGAGTCCCTAAAGACTTATGCCGCTTAGAGCAAGGATTCAGCTTTGTCTGGCTTAAGGCATGTATAGCGCCCCGAATTCGGCCTTACGAATACTAGGGGCTTCGCCAAAATTTATAATTGTAGAATTCTATGGCTAAGTGGGAGTGATAAAGCATTATAGGCCGATTGCCTTGTTCGCCGAGCTGAGCACCTCCCTCGAAGGACCCAACAATGCGAAAAAGAGTGCTCATATTTATCCCGAGCACCCCAGCACTCGTGGCATGGGGGCAGAAGCCGACGACTGGCCATCTCTCAGATTTGATAAACAGCCGCACATAAGGTAATATTTTAAATTCAAATAAGCATTTCATAGCGCATATGAACAAGTTTTCATAATACAGGATCACACGAGCAAGTTTATTCAAAAATTACATCCTTCGCACACTCGTCCGCCACAAGACGGGCACCCTTCAGGACACCCTCATAATACATCTCAGGGTGGCGATGCTCCTTGCCCTGCGGCGGCCCCTCCTTCACCAGCTTCTCGGCGTCCATCTTGGCCCAGTGGACCTTCGCATGGGAAAAGGCCCGGCGTGCACCTTCGATGCAGACGGACCGCTTTATGGCCTCCAGTGTGGGATGGCATCAATAAGCCACCTCACCAGGCCGAAGTAGCTATTGGGAAGGGAGTCACCAGGCCACATCCGGACTATAAGACCCCTCATGGCCTGTTCGGCCGCCTTGTGCAGCTCGACCAATTGCTTCAGCTGGTCGCTCATAGGCATCGGATGTCCGGTCCCAGTATACTGAGGCCAGAACAGCTTCTCCGCCGATCTTCCCTCCTCGGCCTGGTAAAATTTCGCGGCATCCGACACGCTGCGGGGCAAATCTGCGAATGCTCCTAAAGAGCTCCGGACTCGGGTAAGTAGCAAGTAATTTACTTTCACATGCTTGCTTTGCATATTGAATGCCTTACCCGCCGCTATCTTCCTCATCGCCTCAATTTCCTGGAGGGCCTTTTGGGCTTCGGCCTTGGCCTGCTTGGTGCTCTCGAGGGCCGCGGCAAGCTCGGACTCTCGTGTCTTCGAGTCAAGCTCCAAAGTCTCGTGTTTCTTCACGAGAGCCTGGAGCTCTTGCTGCACCTTGACCACCCGTGCCTCTTGTCTTTCCCGCTTGGTGCGCTCCTTGGCCGCTTTGTTTTCGGCCTCAGACAGCGCTTGCTTCAGGGTCGCCACTTCGGTCATGGCCCCTGGCACATTCATGATGATCCTGTCAGTTCGCAACCACATTTCCTTTTTTATATAAGACAAGGTACTACTTACCCTTGTTCTCCTCGAGCTGCCTCTTGGCAAGGCCGAGCTCTTTCTCGGACCGCTCGAAGTCCTGCTTCAGTGCAGCGACCTCCGCAGTCAGTGTGGCAGAGGTCAGCAGCGAAGCCTGCATACGCATACAGACATACTTATATTAGACTCCTGCAGATATTATTCGATCCTCTATTCGGCTTTTCTTTGCGAACACCAAACAGAGCATCAGGGGCTGCTGTCTATGCGGTAACATTTTTCCTATATTTTAAATACTCACCTCAAAGCCTGTTAGAAGGCTGGTACAGGCTTCCGTCAGTCCGTTTTTGGCGGACTGAACCTTCTTGATCACCACACTCATAATAGTGTGGTGCTCTTCATCGATGGAAGCGCCGTTAAGCGCTCCCAACAGTTCGTCCGGTGCCTCTAGATGGACAGAGGTCACCGGCGCGGACGGCTTGCCCCTCTTGGAAGGGGCCGCTTGCCCGAGTCCGGAACCACTGGAGGTTCCGGCGCAGTGTCCGGCTGCGGGCCGAACTTGGAGCCCCTGGGAGCCTTGCTCCCTTTGCTCCTGGAGTCCAGAAGATCGCCTTGAGGCGCCTCCGGGACTATCTCCCCCCGGCTCGGTGCCCCTTGAGACAGTACCTTGGCATTGTCCGTAGGGCCAGGAGAGGTAGCGGTTGGAAGTGTATCACTATCCATGTTCGACGAGTCTAAGGAACCGTCCGACGATGATACGTCGATACGGGCTTGGGGCGGACTGCATAATCATATTCGACGTTATGAGAAGCAGTGCAACAAAAGTATGCTATGAGTTACTCTGGTATCCGAATACTTACGACTTTGCCAGGGGCTTGGCCCTGAGAAACCACTCGTCTTCGCCGTCGGCGATGGTGGTGGAATAGTCCGGAAGGAGAGTCCTTCCCTTCTTGGACCCTTCGGCCTCCCTGGTTGGGGCGGCCTTCCTTTTCTTGTCTCCCCCGGCTGGAGGGGGAGAGTCTTTGTCCTCCTTCTCCTTGTTTTCACGGGAGAAGTGTGCCTCGGAGTTATTGGACGATGAGTCTGATACCACCTGGCGCCGGGAACTCTTTCGGGTTCCCTTGGCCTTCTTGGTCTTATCCGGCATCTCATAAGGAGCCGGAGTCCGCATCTCTGTCAGGAGAGCATCCGTAGGGTCTTCGGGCAGAGGGGCCGGACAGTTAATCTGCTCTGATGTCTCCACCCAGTCCTGTCAAAGGAAGGGGAGCTCAGATCCCGCACATGTGTAAGCTATCGGAAATAAATACCCTATGTACAGAACTTACCAAATGCGCAGGGCGCTTCGCGCTTAGCCCGCTGTCCTTGGTAAGAGAAGGAGGGACCTCGGCGCCTTTGAACAACACCTTCCAAACGTCCTTATGTGTCATGTCTAAGAGCTCACGTAGAGTCTGGTGCTGGGCCGGGTCGAACTCCCATAAGTTGAAATCCCGTTGTTGACACGGGAGGATCCGGCGGAAGAGCATGACCTGGACTATGTTGACAAGCTTAAGTTTCTTACTTGTCATGTTCTGGATACATTTCTGGAGTCCGTCCAGCTCCACCGAAGAGCCCCAAGACAGGCCCTTCTCCTTCCAGGAAGTGAGCCGCGTGAGGACTCCGAATCGAAACTCGGGGGCCGCCACCCAGTTGGTGTCGCGCGACTCGGTGATGTAGAACCATCGTGATTGCCACCCATTTACGATCTCCACGAAGGAGCCCTCGAGCCATGTAACGTTGGGCATTTTGCCCACCATGGCTCCGCCGCATTCCGCTTGTTGGCCGCCTACTACCTTCGGCTTGATGTTGAAGGTCTTCAGCCATAGGCCGAAGTGGGGCCGGATGCGGAGGAAAGCCTCGCACACGACGATGAACGCCGATATGTTGAGGATGAAATTCGGGGCCAGATCATGAAAGTCCAGCCCGTAATATAACAAGAGGCCGCAGACGAATGGATGGAGGGGAAACCCCTATCCGCGAACGAAGTGGGGGAGGAAAACCACCCTTTCGTGAGGTTTCGGGGTAGGGACGATCTGCCCCGCGGCTGGTAGCCCGTGTGCGATATCCGCGGCTAAGTATCCGGCTCCATGTAACTTTTTGATGTGCCCCTCCATGATGGAGGAGGCCGTCCACTTGCCTCCCACTACGGACATGTTTGGAGAGAGTCGAGGAGAAGGATGTGGACTTGGGCGCTGGAGCTCGAGTGCGCAAGAATGGATGAGCAAGGAGGAAGAAGGTGTGGGTTGAAAAAGGTGAGATCTTATCCCTTTATAAGGGCGGACTAAACTATGCGCCCCCACTAGCCTGGTAAAACTCGCTTATCCCCCAAGCGCCGTAATTGATGGCACGGTTGGGTTACCCATGTTTGTATTGATGAGAATCCCGTAATAAGGGGAGCACGATCCCTTCTTTGACAAGACGTGTCAAGAAACCGCCTCGCGTTATGTGCGGGTCTGGTTAAAGAAAAATGGTTCAAATAATTACCGGGCCATGGCGTGATGTCATGCTACCAAAACGTATTAGCAGATTAGATTTGTGGAAATATTATTCTCTCTACGGTGGTATGTGGAACTTATTTTGCAAGGTCGGACACTATCCTTGTATTCAAACTCTTCCGTGATGTATTCGGGGGAGGAACCCGCCTTGCAATGCCGAAGACAACACTGCGCGCCGAACTCATCGTCATTGAAGCCTAGTTCAGGGGCTACTGAGGGAGTCCTAGATTAGGGGGTCTCTGGACAGCCGGACTGTATCCTTTGGCCGAACTATTGGACTATGAAGATACAAGATTGAAGACTTTGTCCCATGTCTGGATGGGACTCTACTTGGCATGGAAGGCAAGCTAGGCAATACGGATATGTATATCTCCTCCTTTGTAACCGACCTTGTGTAACCCTAGCCCCCTCCGGTGTCTATATAAACCGAAGGGTTTTAGTCCGTAGGACAACATAAAATCATACCATAGGCTAGCTTCTAGGGTTTAGCCTCTCCGATCTCGTGGTAGATCAACTCTTGTACTACTCATATTATCAAGAATAATCAAGCAGGACGTAGGGTTTTACCACCATCAAGAGGGCCCGAACCTGGGTAAAACATCGTGTCCCCTGCCTCCTGTTACCATCCGCCTTAGACGCACAGTTCGGGACCCCCTACCCGAGATCCGCCAGTTTTGACACCGACAGCACACGTGGATCTGGTTCCCGCCGTTCTTCACCGAAGAGATGCCGCCGAGGGGGGCACTGGAGTTGTGGCTACAACACGCCGGGTGCGACAACCCGGCGACGGGAGCGGAGGTCGAGGTCGTCTCCCGAGGCAAGATCTTCATGACCCGCGGATGGGGTGAGGTCGCTCGCGTTGCCGCATGGAGGGGGCACTCGCCATCCATTTAGGGTACGATGGTGCCTCCACGCTGTTCTTCAAGGTCTTCGACAACGAGGGCAATCGCCTGGAATGCTGCCCTGGAGGGGACCGTCAGGATGGCGCGGCGGTAGGCGCACAACCGCCCTTGGACCTGTCGACAGCTCCTCCAGCAGCAGCAGCAGCTCCTGGGAGTCCAGCAAATCTCCCGAGCCAGACGAGACTTCAGGGATGAGCGACGACAGCTACGTGCCCCCGAGCTCTCGTCGCGCACGGAGCGCAGCGGTGGCGTCCGCTCGTCGCCGTCGTTGATCTGGATGAGGTTGGATATGGCCTCCCCTGGTCCACTATTGGTGATGGTGGCAGCGCCTGTAGATGTGATGTCCGGTAGCCTTCTTCTTTTGTTCCCCACGAGAGGTCGAGATGAAACCCGCGGGGGCATGTAAAAGCTCTGTAGCGCTTTTTGTAGCAATGTTACTCCCATTATGAAATTCGTGATTGCGCATCTTGCTCCAGCTTGGTCCCCCCTTTCCGGCCCTGCGGTAGCTTAGTGGTCTACGCTGACAGGTCCTAATCCCTAGGCAGGCTGCAGCCATCGCTGCTATGCCAGGTCGCGATGCCGTGGTCAAGGCTGGGAGGTGAGCGGCCCGAGGTCCAGTAAGAGCTCCTAAGGCGTGATGCTCAAGAGGTCCCCTTTAGCGTGCAAGCAACTACCTGAAGGTAGGAAAGGAAGGCGGTGTTGCCGCAACAAGGCTGCTGGAGGTGGGAATCCTGTCTCACAGTGCCGAGCTAATTTGAGCGTGAAACTTATCTTAGTGGTCTGGAACCGATTCCTTGCGCAGCGCCAATTCCGTGTGTCAGCTGGGCCAGGCTCGCGCGTGCTTCCCCCTCCTTTCGCGCTCTTCTATGTGCTCTGCGTCCTCGGGTCCCGGCCCTCGAGCGAGCTCAGCCACAGCTGGTAAGAGCTCCTGAGTCGCGATGCTCAAGAGCCCCCATTTAATGCACAAGAAAATTGTGTCAAAAAAGAAGGAGCCAGCGGTGCCGCCTGCCATCAGCCTCCGGAGATTGCTGCAGGTTAGCGCGAGGGAGGAATACAAGTTGCAACCATGGTTGTTGGTCTGCCACTGGTCATTCCGCAAGAAGATGAAGGCATTGAGGACCTGGTGAGGTGACATGCGTGGGGCGTGCCACGAGCCAGACCTGGACCGCTCAGATTTGTCAGCATTACAGGGACGGACCCGAGCACAAGCGTCGTGCCAGCATGAGTAGACCCCGTTACGGGATGAGCAGGGGACCGATTGGCGATGCGGGTGGCCGTGATGGATAGTAGGCAGCAGAAGATGGTCATGAAATGACTCCAGCAATAGAGCAGGTTAGCTTAGACAGATGCAAGAATGATACATGCCACAGGGACGGACCCATGCGGCCTGGGGATGATGCAGCCCGAGGGGCACCCCCATCAAAGTAAGCTAGAGATGCAAAAGGATACGCGTCGCAGGGACAGGCCCGTGCGACTTGGGGATGATGCTGCCCGAGGGGCGCCCCCAGTTGAATGAACTGGAAAGAGTCACCCGATACCGTAGCTGGAGTAGTGTTGGAGTAGCCTAAGATGCGCGCCGAAGGGTTGTCCCTCATGAGCCGCCAAGGTCTTGAGCCTCAGGAGGACCTGCAGGCCCAGGCGGCTCCTGAAGAACCGTCGCGACCTCCTCCAGGATGGCATGATGCCTGGCCTCCTGAGCTACCAGGATGCTCCGCAAGTGGCGTTGGAGGGTGACAGCTGTGTTCGGCAAGCCAAACGGCATGCGAACATAACTGTGAGGTGGACCCTCGCACCATCCAACGCGCAAAGGCCAGAAACGTCCCTGAGATGTGGCCCTATTGAGCCCTGGAATGTCGATGTGTGGAGTAATAGTAGTAGATGTAGAATCATTTCGGTCTACTTGTCGTGGACATGATGCCTATATACATGATCATGTGCCTAGATATTCTCATCACTATGCGCTTTTCTATCAATCGCTCGACAGTAATTTGTTCACCCACTATAGAATTTGCAATGTTAAGAGAAGCCACTAGTGAAACCTATGGCCCCCGGGTCTATTTTCCATCATATTAATCTCCTATCAACTTGCTATTTCTATCGTTGTTTATTTTGCAATCTTTATTTTCCAATCTACACAACAAAAATACCAAAAATATTTATCTTATTATCTCTATCAGATCTCACTTTTGTAGGTGACCTTGAAGGGATTGACAACCCCTTTATCGCATTGGTTGCGAGGTTCTTGTTTGTTTGTGCAGGTACGAGGGACTTGCGTGTAATCTCCTGCTGGATTGATGTAGGGGAACGCGATAGAAAACAAAAATTTCCTGACCTACGCACCAGCCCAGGACCACTATGGAGACTGCATACATGGTTTGATATTTTTCGTTACCGACTCGTAGCACAGCGGGAAGTAGAGTCGATGACGATCGGCGGTGCAGATCCCTGCAGCTAGGATTTACAACCTCCCAACCGCGAGGATGTATATCCTCATATGCTCCTCAGATAGCCCTCCTGGAGGCGGTCGAATAGCCCCCCGGACGGCATCGCGAACAGCCCTTCGGGAGGACCTTCGAAACTCGAATGGTCACTCAGACAGCCCTTTGGGAGGACCTTTGAGACTCAGACGGTCACACGGACAGCCCTCCAGGAGGCACTCACGAACTAAGACCGAAACTATGATCTCTCTATAGAGGTGCACACATACGGTGTCATCTATCCGGCAGGGCTTCGCCGTCCAGAACTAGTTCCTGTCGGAACCCAGACAACCTTTCGGCTCTACGAAACTATTTCACGGGGAGGGAGAGACAAGCCAGATCATTGCATGGCACTTGTATGTGAGAAGGTATGAGGAGAATGGCAGCCCCATCTCCTCCTTTTATAGGCCAAGGCAAGGGGTGGGGTGGTGGAGGAAATACCAAAACACCCATGCTACATGTCCCACATGAAGGGTGAAATGTTAACTCAAGTGTGGCACCAAGGGGACACCATGGAGGCACCCCCTTGGCCAGCCACGACCTTGCCCCCTCCCATGGGGGGGCCAACAAGCCACCAACGTGTCTCCTAGAAACATGGGTGCTCCCTAGACAAAAAGCCACCAAACATGTAATCCCCAATTCGTGGGATCTCGTCCCCTCGTACTGAGACAAGATGTTTTCCGTGAAACATTTTTTCTGAAAAATTCTGGAAGGTCCCATAACATTTCTGGCACCCTCTAAAATTATTCTGGGCATGATCCGAAACATTTCCGGTGTGGTGATTTTATCAGCGAAAAGCAACAGCGGCGGTTACGGCAGCTCCAGAACATTTTCAGTTTTTCTCTCAGAAAATTCCCAAAAGTTCCCAAACCAATTCTAGGGCCCTCTAAGAATTTCCAGGCGAGTGCCGAAACCATTTTGACCTAATAATATATTCCAACACAACTTTTCGGCTTTACCGAAACTCTTTCGGTGTTCTCTCTCCGGAACACTTCCGTTGTCTCCGAAACTTTTCTGGTGACTTTCTCTCAGACTCCCTATCTAGTATTCAGTAGATAGATGACCCTTAAGCGTGTGACCTTATAGGTTCCGTGATGTATAGACATGACCCGGAACCCCTTCCGATCAATGATCAACATCGGAGCCGTGGACACCCATATTGACCCCTATACCCACACAAATAAATATTCGAGTGAACCTCCAGTTGCAGTGAGCTATTCATGTTGCTTTGCAATATGTCACAAACACCCGAGGTGAGATTTATTGCATCCCCTTGGACGAACAATTTTTCCACCATGCAAGTTACCTCGTTACTGGTTTTCTTCTCTTTTCTCGTTTCCGTGTTCCGGCATCCCAGTGATCAAATCACAAGGTGTCTGGCCAGACGATTATGGATGCCATAACACCGAGAGGGCACGAGAATATCTCTCCGTCGTCGGAGGAGAAAATCCCAATCTTGAGCTATCAAGTTACTTGACACACTTTTCCATGAACCCGTAAGCCGCCGTAATAGCCACCCATTTACAGATGACATTTAACAAACCCCAAAGTTCATGAAGCAAGTATGAAGAAACTCCATACTCTCATGGTCTAAGGAATTATGCAAACGTTAACCATCTCTGTGTTATGTACCATTAACTTGTGACGAACGAATCTCATTGCATAACATCAATCCGGGTCGATTCAACACAAATGTTCTCTTAACTTTGTGCCCTCAAAGTTGCTGGCATAGACATGCCCATGACCAGGAAAATAGAATCATCATGCAACACTTGAGGTAGTCTTAGAGGCCAGACTAGGAATACTTCTTACCGTTTATTATTCCACACGTGCATATGAGTCTTCCTCCGAGCCTCGTGTTATTGCAGACTCGAGAACCATAGCAGTTATAGCATGGAACATAAACATAATTATGAACATGGAGATAAGTAATAGCATTTATTATTGCCTCTAGGGCATATCTCCTACAGACTCCCACTTGCACTAGAGTCAATAACCTAGTTAATGCTAATGCACTTTACACCAATGGCATACCGGTGTAAAAATTGCTTCGCATGTGGTATAGCCTGATTTCCATCGGATCTGACAACTTCAGTTCTGTGTCTATCTCTGCATATCCTCGCATTTTCACGCTTTCACAAAATTCATATTTTGTGCGGACTTGGCTTTTATGTATGTCAATCACAGGTCGAACCTGGATTCCTCAGACTGAGTTATGGAGAAACTACCTGCAGTAGTGTCCCATTGACAAAAGCCATCTTGGAACCATACTAAGTTCATGAATGAACTATATGATTCAACATCTTGTTTGTCGCTTCTAAAGCGTCAACATACTTAGTCATTCGTTATAGAATTCGCCACAGTATCCTGTTGGGAACAATTTCCAACTACCATGCCACCATATTGTGTATTACACAAAACCCTTAACTTAAATCGAAAATCGCATGGAGAAAAGATGAAGACTGTATCGATGTAACATTTTACAACGAACTCTTCATGATCTCCACTTGAGAGAAAACATATCAACAGTACTTACTCTAGTACTCAATGACATCTTTCACTGTTGTCCCATGATCAGTACTTTGATCACTTTAGTATCCATACTCGCAACACCTTGGGAGTATCGTACATATCTGGTTGTTTTGCATACCATGGAGTACATGATTAATCCAAACACAAAAGTGTGTGGAATCTGCATCATGTATTTTGCTCATCAGTGTTTTGGGACACCGAGTCTTGCAAAAAACTCTTCCATGTGACTCCGGCAAGAATCACTCCTTGGCGGTTTTAAATGCTAAAAGGTTTTAGCACCTTGTCAATATGTATTCATTTCTTAGCCCTATTAGGTAAATCTATCGCCATAGATCATTATGCCTAATATTGAGGCTATTTAGCCTAAGCTCTTCATCAAAAAAACTATTTTCAAATGAAGTCCTAATTCGTGTCAAGAAATTTATTTCCAATTAACAATGTGTCAAGCACATAAGGTTTTTAGAAATATTATTACGCTCCCACTTACTTTTTTGAATTACAAGCATCTTTGTTACCCATTGATGAAGTCAGAACCCTTTGACCATTTCATCAAAGCACGAAGAGTCAAACTCCATTTCTCTCTCTTTTGTCCATCGCTGGAACTCTGAAGTTTGCACCCTTAGTAGCATCCTGTAGATAGACAAAATGCCTTGGACTGTAACACATGCAAGTCCTTGGTAACATTTCCATCAGATGGAAATCCTATTGTCATCCATGTTTCATATCTCATGATTGAAATATGTATTAATTTCTAGTTCAACCCGAACCGACTTTAAGCATCGCTACGATGAAAACAACCTCATTGTAGTCAACTCTTGAACTTGTTATTTCAACAAGTCGAGCTTTATGGATAAAACATTTTTATCCGTATCAGTTTTAAGTTCCATAAATATTCATTAGACTCTAAGTCTTCCGAAAGGTGTATCAAGGTTTTAATCTTGAATCACTTATATGGAAACTAACTCGGGTTGTATTCGCATTTAACCAATTCCGGAGTCAGGGCCCATCAACGCTTCCTTGTGTATTTTAGGTATAATGTTGTCTAACAACAATATCTCGTTTGCGCACCTAAGAGGTTTGCACGAGCCTTGCCTACGTGGTTCAGCTGCAAGTTCGACTGAAGTTCATACATTTTATTGTTGAGACTTCCATATAAGTCGCAGTAGGAAACTCTAGAATTACTTTCAAGGTCTATTTTCTTTGATCTGATGACGAAGATACTGTTTATCTCGTCGATTTGCACTATTCTCCCACTCACCTTTTTGAAAGAACCATTCTCTTTAAAAGCATATCGTTTCGCGGCCAAACTATTTGCCTCGGTATAGTGAGGGAGGAATACCCAACATTTTGGTATAACCTACAAAGAAGCACTTGTCTGATTTGGATTAGGTTTGTAACCTTTTACACAAGCCCCATATTCCAAATGTTAAGAAAAGATATAACATGGTTGGTCGTACCATACCATGGCTCCATTTCAACAGACCCGATGTAGCTCTTTTCAGTGTAAAAGCCGCAGTCTCTAAAGCATCACTTTAAAAGGGATAATGGCAAATTTAATTATGTCATCTTTGACCTTAAAATATCATAAATGGTTAGATTACATCTCCACGGACTTTCCACTTGCAGTGGTGTTCCGGGAGGTGCAAGTTATGAAACCCCTTTCACAACTCATCAAACATTCGCTAAACATGTAACTCAAATATTCCTTTGTGCAATCAAATTGCAGAAACATAATTTTCTTGTTACAATAACTTCTACTTCATTTTTGAAAACCTTTCGAATGATTTCAAAAGATCCAGACTTACGTCTCATCAAGTAAATATCCATATATCTACTTGAGTCATTTCTGAAGATAAATAAATCAACCACTTGCAACAACATTTATTGAACTACACACATCAAAATGTATGATCACCAATAAGTTTGTTGCTCGTTCCTTATGGCATGTGAACGGTATTTCAGTCACTTCACTTTTCGGAGGAAAGTTACAAGTGTCAGATGATTCAAAATCAAATGACTTCAATTTTTCCATGCGGGTTTCTCCAATGTTACCAAATGCAGTGCCACACATGTGTGGTATTCTCATAGTCTCGCGACATTTAGCGTCAGCATTATGGATGTATCATATTACCATCAATATTCATAACATACATCCCATCTTGGATGGAAGCATGACCCTTCATGTTATTCATAATACTTAACAACAATTGTTGGTTTTATGAACAACTCTTTTGCAACAAACATTGTGCAATGGGCTAGAGTGTATGAAACTCTAAAACGAATTATGAAAGTAAACCCAGAGGTATTGTATTATTATCAATATTCATAACATACATCTCATTCATAATGAAAGTATGGCCCTTGTGTTATTCATAACATCGAACATAAAAAGTTCTCTTATGAACAACCTTCTTGCAAGATACCTTATGCAATGGGCTAGAGTTTGTAAAACTCTAAATGAATTATGAAAATAAATATAGATGGCAATACACCAATGGAAGGTATAGTAACATTTACTATGTTCCCTGTGTATACCTTAACCTCATTTCTGGCTAGTCTTTTTAGGCCATTGTATCTCTTACATTGATTCACAACATAATGCAATCGAGTCGGTATCTTTGTGATTAACTCACAATACCCAAGAATTAGTGAGTAACATGTTTAACCATAATTCCCAAGAACTATATCTTTGACCAGCCTACTATACATCAAAAACTTGTATGACATTCATACATGAGCTGGATATTCCAGTCATCTTTCTTTCTACCTTTGTACTTCTAACAGTTTAACTTTTAGTATTTCTCCTACTCGCAAAAGAAGCACCCAACTTAAGAGTGGCGTTAGCCCCGGACTTCCTAGGTGTGTAAGTCATACTAACACCCTTTGGACACTTCCTTTCTCTTTAAGCTGTTGTTTTATTCACCTTTCATTATATGACAGGCGTTCTTCCAGATCCCTTTCCCAACAGTCAAATGCATAGTAAACACTTTTACTAATACTTGCAAACAAACATTGCTTTGTTTGTATCTGAAAATAATTTTCAGTTCCATGAATATCATATAACTA
Organism: Triticum aestivum; assembly: GCF_018294505.1. NCBI lineage: Eukaryota > Viridiplantae > Streptophyta > Magnoliopsida > Poales > Poaceae > Triticum > Triticum aestivum. The sequence goes on from NC_057800.1 coordinate 243,933,543, forward strand.
TCCCAACTTTCGAAGTTTGGGTTTCATGGAAGCAAACATATTCCACTTGACCTTAACAGAAATCTAGCTTTTGGATCGAAGGACGAGAATCACATGACCCATAGCATTAGCGGGAGGATACGGAAAGCATGCGATAGGACAAAGTCCTTCTCGGTACTTTTGAGGACAATCCTCACATTACGTTACCAATCGTAAAGTTTTAACCAGATATTTAACAGCTAGACAATTTTAATAGGGAAGGTGGAAACGCAAGCCATTATTCTACAACTATTTTGCAAGAAACACTTAGACAGTGTTCATAATTAATTGCACCGAGAATTAAAAATGTTAATTCAACAGTGTGCTCCCACTCAAATCAATATCTCTCATAATTAATTTTGAGTGATACAAGATCCAGACTTCAATTCATCGCCATAGAATCATCATCTCATAACGGGAATTTTAATCGGTAGGCCAACTTGCCGATCACATCTCTATGTGACTCTTGCTCATCTTTCGATGTGTGTATTCCGAGCTCAGGACGATCCTGCCATGAACGTCAAGACAACCAAGTGATCTTGCTGCGAGGTCTGACCTCACCCGCCTCACACTTCTCTAATCGTTCGTACCCATGCATCCATGGAGCACCCCGAAAAGATAGGTGTCGTGACGGTGCTACACTTGGGAGAACACTAACTACTTGATATTTTAGTGAGAGATCACCCTAATAAAAAGCGACTACCGCGCAATCAAGAAGGGTGTATCATAAGGGATAAACATCTCAGGCAATTCATAATAGCATGATATGGTATAGCCCTTTCTGAGGGAGAAGTCTTTCATTTCTTCGTCTTCGGCATTCACGTCGGCGTTCACCTTCACAAAGATTGCCACCACCTTGTCGATGCACCAGATAATATTTCTATCTCTATAGCTAATAAAATAAGTGCATTACCTAAGGTTGACACGCAGGTCATTAAAGTGACAATCATATGGCTCCAACCATCATGCTAAATCATGACACGCAGGTCATGTTAATTACATCATATAGTCATCTCATACATAATCAAATTGAATATGAGCATTGCTATACCACATCACATGCACATCCTGCAAAACCAAGTTAGACGCCTCTAATCGGTTTATGCAAAATTTTATTTTACGTGGCTTCTAAGGTTTTGACTTAAACCGCAGCTACCAACGTTTTATCATCAAGTATGATTATTCAAGTTGCTAGATTAACATCTCGGGGTGTATGAAACACGAGATAATTAAATCTCGAGCCCCATACTAAACTTCGTCATACGCATGACCCCCGTGTAGATCGTATCTGCAATGCCCTTTCATTTGCGAATTTCATCTTTCTTTTGACTACGGCAGAACCCAAAGAACTGATAGCACTTCCATGATCAATCAGGATCACAGATTGCCAGAACTTTGTCAAATTCCACCATACTGTCTCGAGATTGAGCAAACGCAAATTCTAAGGAAGCAACAAGATCGTCGGGTAACAGATTTCATCTGTCACCCGCATAAATAATTTTCAGCAATAGATCTCATCTACTACCTAATTATATTATGCAATGCCCATACATCTCTATGTATTTTAGATCGCAACTTGCATCTACACATAGCACGGCTCCTGATGCCACTATAGGGTAACGCAGTAGAAAAAAATATTTCCCGACCTACGCACCAGCCCAGGACCACTATGGAGACTGCATACATGGTTTGATCTTTTTCGTTACCGACTCATAGCACAGCGGGAAGTAGAGTCGATAACGATCGGTGGTGCAGATCCCTGCAGCTAGGATTTACATCCTCCCAACCGCGAGGATGTATACCCTCATCTGCTCCTCGGATAGCCCTTCGGGAGGCGTCGAATAGCCCTCCGGATGGTGTCGCGGACAGCCCTTCGGGAGGACCTTCAAAACTCGAACGGTCACTCGGACAGCCCTTCGGGAGAACCTTCGAAACTCGGACGGTCACACGGACAGCCCTCCAGGAGGCACTCATGAAATAAGACCGAAACTACGATCTCTCTACATAGTTGCACACATACGGTGTCATCTATCCGGCAGGGCTTCGCCGTCCAGAACTAGCTCCTGCCGGAACCCAGACAACCTTTCGGCTCTACGAAACTATTTCACGGGGAGGGAGAGAGAAGACAGATCATTGCATGGCACTTGTATGTGAGAAGGGATGAGGAGAATGGCAGCCCCTTCTCCTCCTTTTATAGGCCAAGGCAAGGGGTGGGGTGGTGGAGGAAATACCAAAACACCCAAGCTACATGTCCCACATGAAGGGTGAAATGGTAACTCAAGTGGGGCACCAAGGGGACACCATGGAGGCACCCCCTTGGCCAGCCACAACCTTGCCCCCTCCCATGGGGGGCAACAAGCCACCAATATGTCTCCTAGAAACATGGGTGCTCCCTAGACAAAAAGCCACCAAACATGTAACCCCCGATCCGTGGGATATTGTCCCCTCATGCTGAGACAAGATGTTTTCCGCGAAACTTTTTTTTTGAAAAATTCCGGAAGGTCCTAGAACATTTCCGGCACCCTCTAAAATTATTCTGGGCATGATTCAAAACATTTCCGGTGTGGTGATTTTTATCAGCAAAAACAACAACGGCGGTTACGGCAGCTCCGGAACATTTTCGGTTTTTCTCTCCGAAAATTCCCAAAAGTTCCCAGACCAATTCTGGGGTCCACTAAGAATTTCCAGGCGAGTGCCGAAACCATTTTGACCTAATAATATATTTTGAAACAACTTTTCGATTTTACCAATACTCTTTCGGTGTTCTCTCTCCGGCACTCTTCCGTTGTCTCTGAAACTTTTCCGGTGACTTTCTCTCAGACTCCCTGTCTAGTATTGAGCACATAGATGACCCTTAAGCATGTGACCCAATAGGTTCGGTGAAGTATAGACATGACCCAGAACCCCTTCCGATCAATGATCAACATCGGAGCCGTGGACACCCATATTGACCCCTACACCCACACGAATAAATATTCGAGTGAACCTCCAGTTGGAGTGAGCTATTCCTGTTGCTTCGCGATATGTCACAAACACCCGAGGTGAGATTTATTGCATCCCCATGGACAAACAATTTGTCCACCATGCAAGTTACCTCGTTACCGGTTTTGTTCTCTTTTCTCGTTTCCGTGTTCCGGCATCCCAGTGATCAAATCACAAGGTGTCTGGCCAGACGATTATGGATATCGTAACATCGAGAGGGCCCGAGAATATCTCTCCATCGTCGGAGGAGCAAATCCCATTCTTGAGCTATCAAGTTACTTGACACACTTTTCCATGAACCTGTAAGCCACCGTAATAGCCACCCATTTACGGATGACGTTTAACAAACCCCAAAGTTCATGAAGCAAGTATGAAGAAACTCGATACTCTCATGGTCTAAGGAATTATGCAAACGTGAACCATCTCTTTGTTATGTACCATTAACTTGTGACGAACGAATCTCATAGCATAACATCAATCCGGGTCGATTCAACACAAATGTTCTCTTAACATTGTGCCCTCAAAGTTGCTGGCATAGACATGCCCATGAACAGGAAAACAGAATAATCATGCAACACTTGAGCTAGTCTTAGAGGCCAGACTAGGAATACTTCTTACCATTTATTATTCCACATGTGCATATGAGTCTTCCTCCGAGCCTCGTGTTATTGCAGACTCGAGAACCATAGCAGTTATAGCATGGAACATAAACATAATTATGAACATGGACATAAATAATAGCATTTATTATTGCCTCTAGGGCATATCTCCTACAATTGATACCTTGGTTCTCAAAAACTAAGGGAAATACTTACGCTACTTTGCTGGATCACCCTTTCCTCTTCTAGGGAAAACCAACGCATGCTCAAGAGGTAGCAGGCCTCGAGCCTGGGAAGGAAACATTCACCTCACGAGCAAACTGCTTGAAGATACACTGAGAGGCTGGGGCTCGAGCGCCACCCAAGATGAAGGCGATGGCACGAGGCTCTTGGAAGCCCCCAACCCCCTCATCCTGATGATGATCGTTGTTCCTCCTTGGCGGTGGTGGCATCGGCGGGAGGCCGATGTTGCCCTGAGGGCGGTCCTCACGAGACTGCTCCCTCCAGGCACCCTCGCGAGGCGGGTCCTGCCAGCGGTCCTCACGAGGCCGGCCGCGCCACTCCTAGCGGGAGCCATGGTCGTCCCAACACCCTCCACTTCGTCCTGCTCCTCGGCCGTGGCCTCGGTCGTTGCGCCCGGGGCGTCGACCGAAGCGCCCATCGCGGATGGCCCTAAGCTCCTGGCAATCGTTGGTGTTGTGGATGTGAATGTTGTGGAAGGCGCAGAACAGGCGGCTGGTCTTGTATGACTCGGGATGGTGGCGATCACGCTTCATCTCCGGCTGTTCCGCGAGCACGGCAACCCCCTTGCGCTTCACATCCTTGATCTTGGCCTTCTTGTCTTCTTGGTCTGCAGCTGGAAGCTCGAGGAGGGAAAGGCGCCCTTCCTCAGCCCTCGTGCACTTGGTCGCCATGTTGAACATCTCTAGGGCCGTGCACAGGTCCTCGTGCATGGTGAGCTCCTCCTTCATCTTGATGTCACAGACGCCATCGGAGAACGTGGAGATGATCGCTTCGTCCGTCACCTAGGGGATCTTGAGGCGAACTCTATTGAAGCATTGGATGTACTTCTGCAGAGTTTCCCCCGGCTGCTGCTTGATGCGACACAGGTCACCCGCGGCCGGCGGGCGGTCATGAGTGCCCTGGAAGTTGGCGACGAAACGCTCGCGCATCTCGCCCCAGGAGGAGATCGTTCCGGTGGGCAAGTTCAGGAGCCATGAGTGCGCGCCATATTTGAGGGCCATAGGGAACCAATTCGCCATGACCTTCTCATCGTTGTTGGCCACCTCGATGCTTATCTCATAGAGCTGCAGGAACTCCATGGGGTCGGGGGTGCCATCGTAGCGCGGAGGTAGGTCTGGCTTGAACTTGCCGAGCCAAAGAACGTTCGCAGCTCGGGAGTGAAGGCGCGACAGCCTGCTGGGGTCACCAGAGCCCATTGTGGAGGCGGGGCCTGACCATTATATCCACGCGTCACCGACGCAGGCGGCACGAGGTCTTGACGCAGTGGTGCCAGGAGTGCAGGAATGTTTTCTTGCGGCCCCGGGACTTCTTGGCAACTTTCTTCTTCGTACGCGAGCGCCCGGCGTGGCGGGTCGCGCCGTGGGACCGCGCATCTTGGTGCGAGGGCGTTGTCTTGGTGTGGAGGTGGTGGAGGCGCTCCACGGGTGACGTCGCCCGCAGCTGGAGGAGGGCGAGGCAGTGAGATAGACGTTGCAGGAGAGCCCCCAGCGGTGCTGACGAGCTCGGCGATGCGGTCCAGCCAGTCGTCGCAGAGGTCGTCGACCGGGCAATAGCGCGGGAGCTCATGCGCCATGAGCAGCGCGGCCTGCGCGTCCGTGGGCGTGCGACAAGCTTGGGACGACGAACCGGCCGGAGTCAGTGATGGGGTGGCAATGCGTCCATCCCGCCGCATAGACGGGTGAAGCAATGAGGCCTCCTACTTGTTCGCTGTCGGGCCAGTGGCAGTATTGGCAGCGGGTGATGGAGAACGGCGGGGAGGTCCACCAATAGGTGTCGTCCGAGCGACGCGGGCGGTGAGGGCGGCGTGACGCTCAGCATGGGCTCGGCAAGCGTCAGACATGGATGCGATGGAGAAGTGGAATGCGGATCGACAGAAGAAATGGCTTCAGCGCACCCCTACCCGGCGCGCCAAATGTCAGATTACGGGTTCTGGCAAACCCTTAAGGTTCGAACACAGGGGTGTGTACGAAGATCTCTCTCCCCCACGGGCCCACTCTCACAACGATCTCTAAGCCTAGCTTGCCAAACCCGAAGAACAAGGGACACAAGGGTTTATACTGGTTCGGGCCACCGTCGTGGTGTAATACCCTACTCCAGTGTGGTGTGGTGGATTGCCTTGTAGGCTGAGGGTGAACAAGTACAAGGGATGAACAGCCTCCTGAGGCGAGGTGTTCTTGAGCTCGATGAGCTTTGTGTGTGTGGATGGCCTCGATGATCCTTTTTTTCTCTCTATGGTTGTGGTTAGTCCTATTTATAGAGGCCCTGGTCCTCTTCCCAAATATTAGGTGGGAAGGGATCCCACAACGGCTAATTTGAAGGGGGACAACTAGCACAAGCTATCCTGACAAAAGGTGGTCTTCCCCTACCAAAGGCTCTGGCGGTGACGCTGTCGTGGGCTCCACAGTGACCTCCATCCTGCTGTCCTGCTGGTCTTGGTCTTGTTGCACCGATATGGAAACCTTTGCCTGATGCCTCGGGACTCCTCGCCTGCACTTGCCTCTTTAGCATCAAAGAGGCAACGAGTACTCTGCGCCCGCTGGTGCCCGCCTAGCCTTGGTCGTCATGGCTCACGTCACGCGTTCCCCGCGAGGTGCCCCTTGCATAGATATCTCCGCCCCTCGGGAGCCAGCCTAGGGAGGCTGCCCCTGGGGAGGTATTGCGTCGTCCGCCTCGCGAGGCTTGGCCCCTCGTGAGGGTCTTGAGTGGTTGTTGCTGAAGGTGGGCCATACCAGGCCGCTGGATGAGCCACACCCTGGGCCGCATGCAGGCAAGTCTGGGTACCCCCGTTCCCAGGAGGCCGACAGAGACCTTCTCACCCGTAGCGATGCTTAAGTCAGTCCGAATCATGTTAGCAATTGTCGCATTTTATGATTACGAAATTTGGCAAATGGCCGTTAAAACTGCATTCCTTAATGGATTTCTTAAAGAAGAGTTGTATATGATGCAACCAGAAGGTTTTTGTAACATCCCAATTTTCAATTTGGATGTTATACATAGGCCATCATATGCATATCATATTTTTATTTGCTTTTTCTTTGTGATCCTGGAAATCTTAAGCAAATCAAGGACCCACGGAGAGAGTTGGGGATTTCATAATTTTTCATATTTGAATTTTTTTCAAATTTGAAAAGAGGATCATTTTGGTTTTAATATTTTTTTCTCTCAGAATATTTCAAATGCTAAAAATAAAAGAGAGAAGATAATATGACTTCTTCAAAAAGAGAGAAATATTGGAGGAAAGATTTTGAAATCAAATAAATATTTTATTTGGATTTTTATTCGAGATTTTATTTGAATTAGAAAAACATGCATTTTTCAAAACTACATTTTTAGGCCAGAAAAATGTTCACTTTGTTCTAAATATTTTATTTGCACGGAGAAAATTGTTTTTGGCATTTTTAGATTTTTTTTATTTTTACTAGGATTTTCCTCGACGGAATTTATTTTAAAAAAAGTTTCGCCCGAATGGGCCAACGGCCCAGCCGAGCAGGCCGGACCCCGCCGCCTTCCTCCTGCGGTGCCCCGCCGCTGTACGGACACCGAGTCTGGCTCGGCCACACTGCCCCGCCGCCTTGCCCCTCTCCCAAGCCGCCTCGCCCCGGCCCCTCTTATAAGCCGCCCCGCCCCGCCGCCACTTCGCCACCCCGCCACCATAGCCGCCGCCTCCCAAGCCGCGCCGCCGCTGCTTGTGCCGCCAATGCCCGTCGCTGCCACCCGCGCCGGAGCCGCCGCCACACACCAACGCCGCCGCCCGCGCCGAATCTCGCAGCCGCCACCGTTGACCCGCCGCCGACCGATTTTTGTCCGGTTTTCTTCAGTTTATTTAGGTAAACCCTAGATCTAATTAGGTTTTTTATAGATCGGTTTTCTTGGTTTTTTTGTTTAGATCTATTCTGTGAATGTTTGATCGTTTAGCTCTTATAATGAACGAATTCGCTCATTTGCCTCGGTTAGCGGATATTCATCCGATAGATTTTTCTTTTTCTGTTTTTTCTTTGCCAGGGACCTATCCACGATTATTTTTATGGCAGATTAGCCCCTGATCTTCAAACCCTTGTAACTTTTCAACCGTTCGTCCAAATCCAGTGAAACCAACGTCAAACCCTCTTTCTAGTTAATTAATTGGACATGATTTTGACAATTTAAAATTTGGTTTCTAGCAGATTTTGAATTCGAACATCTTTTGATCGTAGTTTCAGTTTCGTAGCTCCGATTCGATTGATTCTTTTTGTAAATCGAAGTTCTTCAGTTGAACTTTCAGTCTAGACCTTTTCATCTGATTTTTACCCTTGCATCTATGCTTGAGTGCTTATGTATGCTACTGTTTGTTTGCGATAGAATTTCCGGAGTGCGAGGCGTGCTACTACGAGTCTCTAGGGTTTGCAGATCGTTAGCATGGCAAGTAACACTTTGATCATACCCCTTATTATCCAGTTTTTATGCATTATTTTCAACCCTCAAACATTGCATGAGTAGGAGCTGTTTAACATATGGGTCTGGGAAGTAGATGATGATAGAACCTATTGTCCTCTATTTCAAACCCTGGGAGTTACTTCTATGTTATGCTTATTTTGCTATGTTATGCTCATAGATGTGGTTTGGTTGAGTGATCCATGACAGTTGTGAGAGTTTAATTAATGGTTAAACTTAAGGTGGCTACTTTAACACACCTCTAGGTGGATTGGTTGAGGCACCCTGTAGCACATAGTGGTTGTCTGGGCACCTGGAGAATCCAGTGTTGTCCTAGGATATCCCGGAGTACCCGTGTGATCATCCTACGGTTCGCCACCCAGGCTCAAAGGGATCATAAGATTATTCATGCTAGAAACTTCTGTGTGCAGCCACAAGCCATTATGGGCTCTGGCATAGTTGAGTATGTTGCGTGACCTCTTTCAGTGATAGGCTAGCAGATGTAGGGGATGTAGGTGGTACTATCTACCCAGAGTAAAGAGTTAATGCTTCTGAAAGACTGTGTCCTGGTCATCTGTTTCTCAAACACCATGTGGTGCGAGAAATCCAGCAAAGGAGATCGAGTCTTGTGGGGAAAAGTGCGCAAACCTCTACAGAGTGTAGAAACTAATTATGGTTAGCCATGTCCCTGGTTATGGACATCTTGAGTATCTGGTTCTTGAACTATTGATTTGATCTCATCACTCTCAATTAATTTGTTGGGTTCTTAATACTGTTTAATTGGGATTGAGTTGGAGGAACCTTCTCAATGTTTATCAACCACCATGATAGTTAAACAAAATATATTCCTTTGTTGTAGGAAAAATGTGGCTTTTCGCAAAAACATGATAATCGTAGAGCCTCCACCAGCCATATATGCATATAGTTATAGCTATTACCTGTTCATTGCTCTATAGTGTTATTTTGCCAGCATATTCCATGTGTTGACCCATTTCGGGCTGCAACGTATTATGTTGCAGACTTTGCAGATGAATAGTAAGGTGCGCTAGGTCGTTGTCATGCACTCAGCTATGCCGTTGGAGTTGATGGACTCATTTACCTTCAATGCTTCCGCAGTTATCCTATTTAGATGGCCTTAAGCCATATTATTGTAATAAGTTCTCTTTTGAGACATTCGATGTAATAAGTGTGTGATTGCACTCTGTTATAAATCCTTCAAGTACTATGTGTGTCAGCATTACCGATCCAGGGATGACACTTATGCACCGAGATTTGACCGTTTGAGGTCGGGTCGCTACAAGATGGTATCAGAGCCTACACTGACTATAGGACGCGACCACTAAGATAAGCCACAGGTCACTCTTCTCTACTCATTTCTGACTCCTCTCCATTTTCGACTCTATAGACGGCGGACCCAAGGAACAAGTTTTCCCAACCGGATGAAGACACACCTTTTGGATGACACTTGAAGCAAGTCACTAGGTACCTGAACATCAGAATACCAAGCTTCACCGGGACCTACACCGCCACTTTACCAGAAGAGGAGTGTTGGATGATTCGAGTTCATGTTCCAAGAAGGACATTCGCGCCAGTTACTGAGCCCATAGAGTTTTCCTTTGATGCACCAACCTGGAGTCTAGGAAAGAGCATGGCAGCCTACATCGCCATGGGACGCATCGGCGAAGTTTACCACAAGGATCTTAAGGACACTATCTACCAAATATGTGGGCGCTGAGATGAGTAATGGGAGATGATCAGCACCAGGAGGGACAAGTCCATTGCAGCTTTCATCCAGGAGTTAAACCAGCACATTTGTTGCCAGGAGAACCAAATGTGTGCAAGCATGATAGATCTGAAGAAGGTGATGACTAGGAACATGGAGCTTGAACAGGAACTCAAGTCTACATCCGACGGATACGAGGAGGAAATCACAGTGCTAGTAGAAAAGAATGAAGACCTGACGAAGAAGGTAGGAATATTCATGGGAGACCCCGCACCAGGAGGAGATGACGACCATCCCGAGGACTACATCATCATCGACGACACCGACTCCGACCCCGACAGTAGTGATGATGATTACGAAGACGAAGCTAGAGCGGATATCATGGAGTGTTCCACCGATCAAAAAAATTAGATGACCACCATATTATCAGTAGTATTCCCCCTTGTATATACTAGTAGTCCGAGTATTTTGTAACGGTAGTTAGATCGATTGTATGCCCTTGTTTGAATTGAGTGGTGTGATATGATTGTGTTTATCTCATGTGCATATGGGTAGTGTATTCTATTTAGACATCATTCTATTCTAAATCTCTTCCCTCTAAACCCCGGATTTGTCTTCCCACCGGAGCTCACTAAGTTGATCCAACAGCAGAATGCCTGGATGCAGTTGCTAGTCCAGAACCAAGGCAGCAGCAACAACAACAACAACAACAACAACAACAACAACAACAACAACAACAACAACAACAACAACAACAACAACAACAACAACAACAACAACAACAACAACAACAACAACAACAACAACAACAACAACAACAACAACAACAACAACAACAACAACAACAACAACAACAGCAACAGCAACAACAACAACAACAACAACAACGACAACAACTTAGCCTGTTTTTTGAGGTTGAATCTGCTAGTGTTTTACAGTAGCACCGAGTCGATTGTTGTTGCTGATTGGCTACGTAGGATTGGAAGGGAGTTGACCACCGCAGGTTGCACAGATGCTGAGAGGGTGCGCTTTGCCGCACACCAACTGGATGGACCTGCAGCCCCATGGTGGGAGAATTACACAACCACTTTTCCCATAGCCGATGTCACTTGGGATCAGTTTCAGCAAGCTTTCCGCACAGTCCATGTCTCTACAGGGGCTATGAGCATGAAGAAACATGAGTTTCGCAACTTACACCAAGGAAATCATACTGTGGGGTAGTAGATGGATGATTTTAGTAAGTTAGCTCGCTACGCCCCAGATGATGTGGCCACAGATGCCGCAAAGAAGGAGAAGTTTATGGAAGGGCTGAATGATGAGCTGAGCATGCAGTTGATGGTGGCAACATTCAATAAGTACCAGGACTTGGTAGATATTTCTCTTATGATTGAAGGCAAGCAGCAACAAATAGAGAGCTGTAAAAGGAAGTATGGACAAGGGAAGTACAATTCAGGGGCTCAGCAGAAACCTCATTTTACCCCGAACTCAGGAGGGCATACTCCCCATAACCATGGAGGCCACACCCACAATGGAGGAAGTTCACATAACCATAGTGGCCCCAAAACAGGAATGGGAATGGGGGAAGCAACAGACATGACCGTTCCAACCCAGTAACACCCGCTAGGAAGGATTTAAGTCACATTACTTGTTTCAAGTGCGGGAAGACTAGACACTACGCCACTGAATGTCCTGAAGCCAAGAATGGAAATGGCAATGGAAGTTCAGGGAAGAAGCCCAATCCCTTCACCAGAGGTCAGGTGAACCACATCAACATGGAGGAGGTTGAAGATCAACCTGACATAGTGATCGGTAAGTTTTTGAATAAGCCATTTACCGCACTCATTCTTTTTGATACTGGTGCATCACATTCATATATATCAAGGGGATTTGTGGAAAGGTTTAAATTGCCAACCCTAGACCTTAGGTCACCCATGTTAGTGAGCTTGCCAGGAGCAGGGTACATGGCCAGCCGATGGTGTGATCGGTTACCCTTAACCATTGGTAGCCACGGTTTCCCCTCCGACCTAATAAAATCGAGTCACAAGGATTGGATGCAATACTAGGCATGGATTGGCTATCAAAGTATGGAGGAAACATTGACTGTGCTAGTAAGTCAATTCTGCTCACCACCCCGGAGGGAAAAAGGATCAAGTATGTATCCAGGCATGCGCCAAGAAGGACCCAAGTAAATTCCCTCTCAGGAGTTGTACAGGAGGAAGTGCCTATTGTGAAGGATTACCCTGATGTATTTCCAGAGGAATTGCCAGGCATGCCACCAGATCGGGATATAGAGTTTTTGATAGAGATGTTGCCAGGCACCGGACCAATATCGAAGAGGCCATACCGGATGCCCGCAAAGGATCTAGAGGAAATCAAGAAGCAGATTAAGGAGTTACTGGAGAAAGGTTATATCCGACCAAGTTCATCACCATGGGGAGCCCAAGTGCTCTTAGTTGAGAAGAAGGATGGATCTTTGAGAATGGTTGTTGATTATCGGGCTTTGAACAGAGTGACGATCAAGAACAAGTACCCACTACTGATGATCAATGATTTGTTTGACTAGTTGCAAGGAGCTAAAGTATTCTCCAAGATCGATCTTCGATCAGGATACCACCAGTTGAAGATGCAAGAATAGGATATACCTAAGACAGCTGTTACCACAAGGTACGGGCTATATGAGTACATGGTCATGTCATTTTGATTGACTAACGCCCCTACCTATTTTATGAGTATGATGAACAAGGTGTTCATGGAGTTTTTGGATAAGTTTGTTGTGGTGTTCATAGATGATATTTTGGTGTACTCGAAGAATGAAGAGGAACACAAGGAACACTTGCGCTTAGTTCTCGAGAAGCTCAGGGAACATCAGTTGTATGCCAAGTTTAGCAAATTTGAGTTTTGGTTGAAGGAAGTTGGATTTCTTGGACATGTTATATCAGGAGAAGGTATAGCACTAGACCCTACGAAGGTTCAGTCTGTCACTGAGTGGTTGGCACCCACCTCAGTTGGAGAGATCCGCAATTTTCTTGGACTTGCGGGATATTATCGGAGATTCATTGAGAATTTTTCCAAGATTGTGAAGCCCATGACGGAGTTGTTGAAGAAGGACACCAAGTTTAAATGGGTAGATGAATGTGAGGCTAGTTTTCAGGAGTTGAAGAAATGTTTGGTTACAGCCCCAGTGCCGATTCTGCCGGATATACGCAAGGATTTCCAAGTCTATTGTGATGTGTCTCACCAAGGACTTGGAGGTGTACTTATGCAGGACAGAAGAGTTGTTTCTTATGATTCACGCCAGCTTCGACCGCATGAGTTGAATTATGCCACGCATGATTTGGAGTTAGCAGAAGTGGTGCATGCAATCAAGACCTGGAGACATTTTCTGATTGGAAACCTTTGTGATGTGTACACGGATCATAAGAGTTTGAAGTACATTTTTAAGCAGAAGGAGCTGAATCTCTGGCAAATGAGATGGTTGGAGCTCATAAAAGATTATGATATGAAGCTGCATTACCACCCAAGAAAGGCCAATGTAGTAGCAGACACTTTGAGCCGGAAGAGTTATGTAAATACCCTCGTAAGTAGAGGATTACCGAAGGAGTTAGTTGACGACCTCAAGGAACTTCGTTTGGAGATAGTTCCTAGAGGTTTTGTTGCAGCAATAGAGGTTTAGACAACATTATTGGGAAGATTCATGAAGCTCAAAAGGATGACAAGGAAATTGCTGAGATAAAGGAGAAGATGCGCAAAGGAAAAGCCAAGGGTTTTCGTGAGGATGAGCACGAAACTTTGTGGTTTGAGGACCGTGTATATGTACCCAATAATGCAGAGATTAGGAAGTTAATACTTCAGGAAGCTCATGACTCGCCATACTCGATACACCCCGGAAACACCAAGATGTATTTGGATTTGAAGGAGCGTTTCTGGTGGCCTGGTACGAAGAAGGATATTGCTGAATATGTAGCAGTATGTGATGTATGTTAGAGAGTGAAGGCAGAACATCAGAATCCAGCAGGATTATTTCAGCCTATGCCGATACCCGAATGGAAGTGGGACAAGCTTGGCATGGATTTCATTACCGGATTACCTAGGACCCGATCAGGATATGATTCTATCTGGGTAGTACTGGATCGTTTGACCAAAGTGGCTCACTTTATCCCAGTGAAAACTACTTATATAAGCGTGAAGTTGGCCAAGATATATATGACTAGGATCGTATGTATGCATGGAGTTCCGAGGACCATCGTATCAGATAGAGAAACACAGTTTACCTCGAAGTTTTGGAATCAGCTGCACCAGACTTTGGGTACCAGGCTAGAGTTCAGTATAGCCTTTCATCCGCAGACAGATGGACAGACCGAGAGAGTCAATTAGATTGTGGAGGACATGTTGAGAGCTTGTGCGCTAGATTATGGATCTAGTTGGGATGACAATCTGCCTTACGCAGAGTTCTCGTACAACAACAGTTATCAAGCAAGCTTGAAGATGGCACCTTTCGAAGCTCTGTATGTGTCGACGTTCTGGGAATGGGGGTCCCCAGACTTGCCTACCTGCGGCTTGCAGCGTGGCTCAAGTGGGGGCCCAGCGTGGCCCATCTTCATCAGCTCAAGATCAAGACCATCGCGAGGGGCCAAGCCTCGCGGGCCGGACGACAGAAAGCTTCCTCAGAGGCAGCCTCATCAGGCGCTCGCGAGGAGGCAGAGAGATAAGGCAGGAGTACCTCGCGAGGAGCCCGTGATGCAAGCCATGACGACCGAGACCAAGCGGGCGCCGGCTTGCGCAGTGTCCTTGTTTCCCCTTTGGTGCAAAGGGGGCAAGCACATGCCAAGGCATCGGGCAAAGGTTACCATTCCGGTGCAACAAGACCAAGACCAGTAGAGCGGCAGGACGGAGGTCACTGTGGAGCCCAAGACGGCGTCATCACCAGTGTTTTTGGCAGCCGAAGACCACCTTTGGTCAGGATAACGTGTACTAGATGTTCCCCTTCAAAATGGCCAATTGTTGGCGCCCTTCCCGCTCATTATTTGGGGAGAGGCCCAGGGCCTCTATAAATAGAGCTAGCCACCATAGAGTAGAGGGACAATGGAAAGACAGAGCTAGAGATCTGATAGAACCCCAGCAGAGAGAGAGAGAGACGACTGAACTCACCCAAGCAGTTCATCGCACCAGCTCAAGAACACCTCTCGCGAGGTTGTTCTTCCCTTGTACTGTTCATCGTCAGCCCCTGAGGCAATCCACCACACCACACACTGGAGTAGGGTATTACACCACAACGGTGGCTCGAACCAGTATAAACCTCGTGTCCCTTGTGTTGTTTGTTGTTTCCAGCTTAGATCACGCGAGGAGATTGGACGTAGATCGGTAGGGGAGAGATCTCCGCGCACACCCCAGTGTTCGAACCTCAAGGGTCTGACGGAACCCGAAATCTGACATTTGGCATGCTAGGTAGGGGTGCGCCGGGATCTTTCTTCCGTTGTTCGCGTGTGATCTTCCGTCGTGTCCATGGTTGACGCTCGTCGGGCTCACGCCGAGCGCCAGGCTGCTCTCGCCACCCGCGTCGCCCAGACGACAGACGCCTTCGTCGTTCCCCGTCGCCTGCCGCCAACGCCGCCACCGGCCCAGCGGGGAACAAGCAGCAGACCTCATCCCAGCATCCTTCGGTGCGGCGGGAGGGCCGCACCGCCACACCATCACTAACTCCAGCCGCTTCATCATCCCACACCCGTCGCACCCCCACGGACGTGCACGCCGCGCTGCTCCTGGCAAGAGAGCTCTTGCACTATCGCCCCGTCGACGACCTCTACGAGGACTGGCTTGCCCTCATCACCGAGCTCGTCAGCGCCGCAGGGGGCTCCCCCTTACCGTCCCTCTCACTGCCTCGCCCACCATTCCGCGCAGGAGGCGGGGATCAGGAGGTGCCTCCGCCACCTCCTCCCCAAGAAGGCACCCTGGCTCCAAGGCGCGTAGCCCCAGGGCGAGACCCTCCGCGTCCGGCGCTTGCACAACAAGAAGGAGCTGCCAAGAGATCCCTCGTCCCCAAGAAGGTGATCGCGCGCTCCCAGTGCCGGCATGCCAAGATCGCGTCCCTGCACCTCCACGCCAAGACCCCGCGCTGCTCCAAGCGGCGGCGCGCGGTAATCCCCAGGAACAAGCCCAGCACTAGCAAAAGGCACCGGTGGCCACAGCAGGCTATCACGCCCTCACTCGCGAGCTACACGGCATCGCATGGCCAGGCAAGTTCAAGTCTGACCTGCCCCCTCGCTACATTGGCACGGCGGACCCCGCGGAGTTCCTACAGCTCTACGAGCTATGCATCGAAGCCGCCAACGGAGACGAAAGGGTCATGGCGAACTGGTTTCCCATGGCGCTCAAGGATGGAGCCCGCACCTGGCTCCTGGCACGATCTCCTCCTGGGACGAGATGCACACTCGCTTCATCGCCATCTTTCAGGGCACTCGCGACCGGCCCTCGGCCATGAGCGATCTGCGCCGCATCAAGTAGCAGCAAGGGGAAACCCTGCAGAAATACATCCAGCACTTCAACAACGCTCGCCTCAAGATCCCCAAGGTGACTGAAGAAGCCATCATCTCGGCCTTCTCCGATGGCATACGCGACATCAAGATGAAGGAGGAGCTAGCAATCCATGAAGACATGTGCACATCCCTGGAGCTGTTCAACTTGGCGACCAAGTGCGCTAGGGCTGAGGAAGGGCGCCTTTCCCTCCTCGAACTCCCGGCTGCCGACCCAGAAGAGAAGAAGCCCAAGGCCAAGGACGTGAAGCGCAAGGGGGCTGCCGTGCTTGCAGCAGAACCAGACACCAAGCGAGGCAGGGATCAGCCCGAGTCATCCAAGGGCAGCCGGTACTGCGTGTACCACGACCTCCACACCCACAACACCAACGAATGTCAAGAGCTCAGGGCCGTGAGAGATGGACGTGTCGGCCGACGCCCCGAGCACAAAGACAGGGGCTATGGCCGAGGAGGAGGAAGAGGTGGCGGACAATGGGAAGACCGTGGCCCTCGCTAAGGGTGGCGTGACCGACCTCGCGAAGATCGCTGGCAGGACCAGCCTCGCGAGGAAGGCTG
The DNA here is from genome assembly GCF_018294505.1 of Triticum aestivum. Classification (NCBI taxonomy): domain Eukaryota; kingdom Viridiplantae; phylum Streptophyta; class Magnoliopsida; order Poales; family Poaceae; genus Triticum; species Triticum aestivum. The sequence goes on from NC_057800.1 coordinate 243,950,603, forward strand.
GAGAGATCAGCCTCGTGAGGATCGCCCGTGCGGCAACGCAGGCCTTCCTCCTCTGCCGCCACCGCCAAGGAGGAACGAAGGCCAACATCAAGACGAGGGGGCTGGGGCTTCCAGGAGCCGCGCGCAATCGCTTGCATCTTGGGTGGCGCGCAGGCCCCAGCCTCACAGCGCATCTTCAAGCAGTTTGCTCGCGAGGTGAATGCAGTCCTCCCAAAGCTTGAGGCCATGCGCCCTCTCAGGTGGTCTGCGTGTGCTATCACGTTCAGCTCAGTGGATCAGCTCAAGTGTGCAGCAACGGCCGGAGTCCTCCCGATGCTTTGCTCCCTAGTCATCAGCAACGTGCAGGTCACCAGGACCCTCATTGACGGCGGAGCAGGACTCAATGTCCTGTCCGTCGAGACGTTCGACAATCTCCAAGTGCCGTACGATCAGCTTTAGCCGACCAAGCCCTTCTCAAGAGTCACTAATGGTTCCACTGTTCCAATAGGGCAGGTTCACCTTCCAGTCACCTTCGGGCAGCGCAACAACTACCGCACCGAGCTCATCAACTTCGACGTCGCCCACATCCGTCTGCCATACAACGCCATCCTCGGGTACCCAGCCCTGGCCAAGTTCATGGCAGTGACTCACCATGGATACAATGTCCTCAAGATGCCAGGAAGCGGTGGAGTCATCACTGTACCCTGTGAAGAAAGGGACACAGTGTGTTCACTTGAGCGCGCGTTCCAAGCCGCAGCAATCGAAGACTCGGACCACAGGAACGGAAGACTTCCCGAGGCGACCCTTAAGAAGAACAAGGTTTCGCCTGGCCCAAGCCATAAGGAGGCAGGCGCCTCCAGAGGTGTTGCGTCAGGATCTGCGCCAAATAAGGGAGCGCCACCCTCTCTCGCATAGGAAGGCGCGCCCGGCGCCCTCCTCAGGCAGGGTTCGAGGGCTCTTTCTTGGAGAGCCACCGACTTTGCCAAGGTCGCGAGAGAGGCGCTCGGGCACCACTTGGAGGGGTGCTTCCAGGCACGTTTCCCTCAGGAAGGTACAAGGCAAGGAAGACCAAACCCTCAAGAGTTCATCGCAAGAAACACCTAGGAGCTACAGGAGTCGAGAGTCATGCACGGTAGCCGCCGCTTGCCCATCGTAGCCCCACATCCAGGCGAGGATGGTGGGCTGAGCGTCTGTGTTGACGTGCCAGGGATCAACCGAGCCGCGTCTCAGGAGTGCCTCTGGCCTTCGCGCGTGGGGCGTTGCGAGGGTCCACCTCAAAGCTACGTTCGCATGCCTTTCAGCCTGCCGAACGCGGTCGCCACTCATCAGCGCCTGCTGAGGAGCATTCTGGAGGCCCAGGAGGTCAGGCATTGCGTGGTCCTGGCGGAGATGGAGATGGCCCTCGGAGACCCACCTGTGCCCCCGGAGCCTCCCGAGGCTCCTGGGCCTGGGGGCTCGTGAGGGTTGACGTCTTCATCGCGCATCGCCCGCTTCTTCAACATCACTTCATCTTCAATGGCACCAGGTGACATCTTTCTAAGTTCTGTTTTTAGCTAGGAGCACCCACAGGGCCGCGTCATTCCCAGGTCGCATGGGTCCGTCCCTGCGGCATGTATCCGTTTTGCTTATGCTCTTTACTTACCTTGTTGGGGGAGCCTCTCGGGCTGCATCATCCCTGAGCTGCTCGGGCCTCGCCCAGCGGCGTTTGCTTTTCCCGCATCTACCTGAAATGAACTTCCTCCTGCGTGCTTAACATACCCGACCTAATCGCCTGCTCGATTGACGCCTACCTATGGAGCCGCTCGCTCTGGCACGGCATTTGCGCACGGGTCTGTCCCTGCAACGCCGATAAATCTGAGTGGTCGAGCTCTGGCCGCGGCAGCCCCACAAGGCGCCACCTCACCAGGCCCTCAGTGCCCCCAATCACTTCCCCGGAGCGACAAAAGGTTGGCTGGCAACCGTAACAACAGGTCTTGTTTCTCTTCATGATTGGTGTGCAGGACCTACTCCAGGAGCAATGCTGGGGATGTCGCGAGATGTCTCTCCCTCTCTCCGGCATGGACCGCTTGCACGTTAAAAGGGGGGCGCCTGAGCATCGCGACTCACGGGCTCCTACTGGCTCTCTAGCCCTCACCCCCTGGCCTTGACCCATGGCATCGCGACCTGTCATACCAGCGGCGGCTGAGCTCTCTCGAGGGCCGGGACCTGAGGACGTAGAGCATTAAGGAAAGTGCAGGGGAGTGGGAAGAAGCTCGTGAGGACCTAACCCAGCAGCGCCTCAGCTGCCACCACTCGGGCTGGGCGCTTCATCGAGGAACTACACCAAACCCAAGAGATAAGTCACGCCCTTATAAGAGTTGTGTGACGCCCCGAGACCAATGTGCCAGGTGTCCTCCAGTTATTCGCTATTGTTGCGTTGTCATTGCTTGCGTGTCATGCATTCCATATCATGTCATCATGTGCATTTCATTTGCATACATGTTCGTCTCATGCATCCGAGCATTTTCCCCGTTGTCCGTTTTGTAATCCGGCGCTCCTATCTCCTCTGGTGCCCCTTTCTACCTCTTTTCGTGTGCGGGTGTTGAACATTTCCAGATTGGACCGAGACTTGTCATGCGGCCTTGGTTTACTACCGGTAGACTGCCTGTCAAGTTTCGTGTCATTTGGACTTCGTTTGATACTCCAACGGTTAACCGAGGGACCGAAAAGGCCTCGTGTGTGTTGCAGCCCAACACCCTTCCAAAGTGGCCCAAAACCCACCTAAGACCTCTCCATCATCTCGGTCGTTCGATCACGATCGCGTGGCTGCAAACCGCACCTCATTTGGAGCTTCCTAGCTCCCTCTACCTCTATAAATAGACCCCTTCATTTTCGTTTTCGGATCTTTTCCCCGAAACCCTAAAACTCCTCCCTCAGCGCCGCCGGACATGTCCACTCCGCCGCCGGACGCGTCCGCCGCCTCCAGCCACGTCGCCCGGACCTATCACGAGCCGCCACGTCGTCTCCGCCGCCTCCTTCCTCCACTCACGCGCCGTCATGTGGCGCTGCCAACCTCCTCCACCGCGCGGCCCGTGGAAACCCATCGCGGGCCCGCCCGGGCCCGGATCTGCACGTCGCCGCCTGAGTTGGGGCACCTCCCGCCCGTCACTTCTCCGCAGCCCGACGCCGACGCAACGTCGCGCCGCCGTCTTTCCGCCGTCCGGCGTCTGCCGGCCACCGCCTCCCCTCACCGGACTTCGCCGGAGAGGCGCCGGCCACCGCCGCCGCATGCGCCGGAGCCCCGCCCCGTGCCACCCAGCTCCTCCCTGCCACCTCTTTACGCCGGCGCGTCCCGCTCCTTCCGCCAGAGTTTCCCCCTCGCTGGAGTCCGAGCCGGTGCCCGCCGGCGATGCCATGCTCCTCGATCCAGATCGGATCGGGAGGGTGACCCCAAGCGCTGCGTTGACCTCTCCACGTGGGCCTCGCAAGCCAGATCCGGCCCGCTTCCTCTGGCCCGTTATTTTTTCCGCGAGGTGAAAATCTACCAAGCCACCAGATCTGCTTATTTTTATGTAATGTTCATCATGTCATAACTGCATCATCGTTGCTCCGATTCGTGCGTGTAGTATATCAAAATGTTCGTCTCGACGAGTACATCATTTCATCTCATTGCATCTTTTTCATTTGAGCTAATCTTGACGCCCGAAATTCTGTTGGAACAGGGCTATGTGATGAATTTGGCAGATCTGTTTCAGCAAATGGCATTTTGTCATTTTTGCCATGTTTAATGTGTGCATGCTATGATCTTCTACATGTGTTTTGTAATATGCCGTGCCATCTTTATAGAGGTGCTTTCCATGTATTTTTTTGATGTTTGTGGTGACTAACAGAAGCTTTCAAAGTATAATAATCGGTAATGCTGATTTCAGGGACTTAGAATTTCATAGTCCTTGTCCTGCTTTTGTCGTTATGCCATATGTTCATGTTGTTTCCTAGTGATCCGTGCCTCTTTTGAGGATGATCAGTAAGGATGATTTGTTTACATTGCGGTGCTCTATCCATCCATGTCTTTGTTTGCATTTATGGAGCACCCTAGCTTGAGTCAATCGAGCTCCACTTTTGCTATAAAGCGAATCCTGGCAGATTGTTGACATGTTTAGCGATTTTGCCGAGGATGTTGCTATTGATCCGTGCATGCTATGTTGTTGTTCTTGCCATGTATAGCTTCTATGCTATGTATTCTTGATGGGTGTATGCTTAGTTTGTCATTACATGCTCTTTAGTGAGTGCATCGAGCTCGTAAACATGCCTACTCGTTAACTGATTTGCATGCTCCAGTTTTTCACTAAGTCTGAAATCTGGTTAGGTTTTTGCCATGTTCACATGCTTGCAATTGTATTTTCTGATCCCTTTTGGCTCAAGGTCACTAAGGGACTTTTTTTAAGTGCTTTGAGTAGCTTCATGCCATGCCTTGCTTTGCCATGTTATGTTCCTGTAGCATGTAGTTTTTATGCTCTAAAGATTGCTTCCTGATGATAAATTCCAGACTTGTGTTAATTTCACTAAGTCTGAAACCTGTTATCATTTGCATTTTTGCCATGCTTGTTTGAACCTGTTAATGGATGAATTAGCCGTAGCTCAGTGTTCATCTTTTGTCAAGCATCATGAGTGGATCCCTGCCATGTATTTTGTCGTCATGTTTGAGTGCTGTAGCATATTTATCTTGATGCATTTAGAAGGCTACTTGCAGATTATTGCAGACCGGTGCCATATTTGTTTTGCTTGGCATTTCCAAACCGTGCATCCGATTCCGGTGATCTTTATATCGATTTCAACTGAAATCACCTCACCTTTCCAATGGAACTCTTGGATTTCCAAGTTGAGGCCAGGTTCAATCATTCCTTTCCAAATCATGCATATGCATCACATGCCGCATCCCGCATATCATACCATGTTCATGTGTGGTTTGTTTACTATGTTATGTGCTTCTTTCCGGTGTTGCCTCTTCGGGTTGGTTCCGGTAACGTCGCGTTTGTGAGGACCCGTTTGTCTACGTCCATTTGTCTTCTTCATGGACTCGTTCTTCTTCCTTGCGGGATCTCAGGCAAGATGACCATACCCTCGAAATCACTTCTATCTTTGCTTGCCAGTTGCTCGCTCTTTTGCTATGCCTATGCTGCGATACCTACCACTTGCTTTTCATGCCTCCCATATTGTTGAGACAAGCCTCTAACCCACCTTGTCCTAGCAAACCGTTGTTTGGCTATGTTACCGCTTTGCTCAGCCCCTCTTATAGCGTTGTTAGTTGCAGGTGAATATTGGAGTTTGTTCCATGTTTGGAACATGGATATTTTATTGGGATATCACAATATCTCTTATTTAATTAATGCATCTATATACTTGGTAAAGGGTGGAAGGCTCGGCCTTATGCATGGTGTTTTGTTCCACTCTTGCAGCCCTAGTTTCCGTCATATCGGTGTTATGTTCCCGGATTTTGCGTTCCTTACGCGGTTGGGTTATTATGGGAACCCCTTGACAGTTCGCCTTGAATAAAACTCCTCCAGCAAGGCCCACCCTTGGTTTTACCATTCGCCACCTAGCCTTTTTCCCTTGGGAGTCACGCATCCCGAGGGTCATCTTTATTTTAACCCCCCCGGGCCAGTGCTTGTCTAAGTGTTGGTCCAAACTAGAGCCCCTTGCAGCGCCACCTCGGGGAAACTTGAGGGCTGGTTTTAGTTGTAAAGATTGCTTATCCGGTGTTGCCCTGAGATGAGATATGTGCAGCTCCTATCGGGATGTCGGCGCATCGGGCGGTCTTGCTGGACTTGTGTTACCATTGTCGAGGATGTCTTGTAACCGGGATTCCGAGCCTGAACGGGTCTTCCCGCTAGAAGTAATATCCTTCGTTGACCATGAGAGCTTGTGATGGGCTAAGTTGGGACACCCCTGCAGGGTTTTGAACTTTCGAAAGTCGTGCCCGCAGTTATGGGCCGATGGGAATTTGTTAATGTCCGGTTGTAGAAAACCTGAAGTTGACCTTAATTAAAATACATCAACCGCGTGTGTAACCATGATGGTATCTTCTTGGCGGAGTCCGGGAAGTGAACACGATGTTGGAGTTATGCTTGACGTAGGTTGTTCTAGGATCACTTCTTGATCATAGATTTCTCGATCGTGCTTTTGACTTCTCTTCCCGCTCTCATTTGCGTATGATAGCCACCATATATGCTAGTCGCTTGCTGCAGCTCCACCTCATACCATTACCTTACCTATAAGCTTAAATAGTCTTGATCGCGAGGGTGTGAGATTGCTGAGTCCCCATGACTCACAGATACTTCCAAAACCAGTTTGCAGGTGCTGATGTTACCGAGCAGGTGACGCAACCAAGCTCAAGGAGGAGCTCGATGAAGATCTTGTCCTTTGTGTTGTTTCGTTCTAGTTGATCAGTAGTGGAGCCCAGTCGGGACGATCGGGGATCTATGTAGCTTTTGGGGTAGTCTTCTTTCATTTTGGTTCCGTAGCCGGACCTTGATTGTATCTGGATGATGTAATGCTTTATTCATGTAATTGTGTGAAGTGGCAATTGTAATCCAACTATGTGTCTTTTCCCTTATTGTATTACATGGGTTGTTTGCGAAGATTACCTCACTTGCGACATTGCTTTCAATGCGGTTATGCCTCTAAGTCGTGCTTCGACACGTGGGAGATATAGCCGCATCGAGGGCGTTACAAGTTGGTATCAGAGCCTTCCCCGACCTTAGGAGCCCCCTGCTTGATCGAATCACTGGCGTTTTTCAGTCTAGAAATGTTTTGAGTCATTTAGGAATTATATATATCGGAGAGTTAGGACTTCTTTTTACTCCTCAGTCCCTTCGTCGCTCTGGTGAGGCATCCTGGCGTAGAGTTTTGACTCTTCTCTTCTCAAATTTCACTAAAAAAAATTTAGGATCACGCGGGTATCTTGGAATCGTTCTGATGGTTTTGTGACGAGAACATTGTTCTTCGTGCCTCCTGACATTTAGGGGTTGTGGCAGTGTCCCGGGGAGTTAAGCTCCGAGGTGTTGTCGTCACAATTTTATCATTGCAGTTCTGGAATACCTGAGTCTAGTTTCACCGACATCAAAAATCTCTTTTATGCAGTTATTGGTGAGATAACCTCGACGCCACCCAGTACTGGGCGACAGTTCGGGAGTATTGCCATAACTCGTATAACGGATGCTTTTCGAAGGTTGAGGTAATGATTTCCGAAGGTTTCTTGGTTATGTGTTGAAGGATGGATACAGCTGGATGTAGGATTTGCTAGTTTTGGGTGAGATATTATGCTTCCCCTGTATCCCCAACACCTGATTGCATAACCAGAAAGTTTCGGGAGTTTATAAGTGGGAATTCAAGTAGCTCTTAGGATATCTTTCCGATAGATGTATGATATGAAATTGGGGTTCGACGTCTAGTGGTCCACCTATCCACGGTTGGTTTTACAGTGGTCTCATTGTGTCTTAAAGAGTCCTTGGCTATGCCGACTCGGGGACGCTTCGTATGTCATGTGCACTACCTTGTACACGATGGTGCTGTACGATCGAGCCCGTGTAGGCCCCACCACGAAAACTTCGGACGAAATCTCCATCATATGTTTGTTCCGGCTTATTCTGCAAGCCAATCCTTTGTTTTGTTTTGAGTTGTGGTATTCGAGTTGCTTCAGAGAAAAATGTGGATTCCATCCCTTTCCTAAGCAGTGTTCTCATATTCCTATGTGAATACTAATCCTTCTCGATCATCTAGATTGTCTTTCCAATCCTTTTCAACCGGCGTGTTTTCTCTTCAAGTGGATCCGATCACTTCAACATTCGCAAGATCGATTATCAGTTCTTCTCAACTGTGTTTGCTTCATCCGTTCCAAGTTTCCTTTGTTTTCCCACCCTCCCACCCTTTTTCTTCAAGGACTCGGATTTCTTTATCAATTATCCATCTTATGGATGTGAAGTCTCTTCTTTCTTTCCTTTCAATGTTCTTACCCGGTGTTTCTCATGAAGATTCTAACGGAGTTTCTAGTTCGTCATTCCTCATTCCTTGTTCTTCTCCGGTGGATTCAATTCAAGCTTTCGGTGTTGATCATATTCTTTTCCTTGTTTCAAATACCTTCTCATACCGGTGCACCTCATAATAGTTCACTTATCGCTATTCATTTGTTCGGGAGTGCTGAAGATATCTCGGAAGGCTCGTCCTTCCATTCAAGTTTCGTTCAAACCTATTTTGAGGTGGTTATCTCATTCAAGCCGTTTAACTCAACCGGTGCAACCTCTCTTTTAAATCATTTCAACAGTGTTTCTTTTGAGTGAGCCCTAACCCACAGGTCTTTTTCCAGGATCTTACCTGACTCTTCTATTTTCCCGGAGCTACAATTAAATTCTTTTCAAAGTTTGACGTAAGAATGAATTTTCATCAGTCAAATGTCTTTCTCCAAGATCTATCAAAATTCTTTCATCGTTGGCTCAACTTTTCCATTCTTCATTCTAGTGTGCCTCAATAATTCTTGGTGGTGTTTCTTGTCGTCATTCTCAACATTTGAAGACCGAAGAAGAATTTTTCTCCATATCTGGCTCGGTTCTCTTCAAGACTCATGGTGCTAGCTTGTTGCCATCCTCTCATAATTATTTTCGATTGTGAGAATTCTTTTCACCCATCCGGTGCAATTCAGGAGTCTTTTCAGTTTGATTCTCTGGAGCCCATCATCTCAGAATTATTCATTCTCAGCTTTCAGCTCTCGTTATCTAAATCTTACCGGTGCATCGTCCAAGTGATCTCTAATCAGCTCGTGACCCCTTTAGTCTCATGTATCTAAATCCTAGCATGCTCCTTCGTCCATTTTCCAATTCTTACCCTGTGTTTTCTTTATCTTCCTTTCATTCATTTTCAATTCTTACGGTGGTTCGTTCCAGATTTCTTTTCCTTACCAATTTATTCGTTATTTCAATTCTACCGGTGGTTCATTGAAGACCTTCCCAAGTTTGACGCTATATCTATCTTAACCTTTTCTACGAGAATAAGTGGTATGCCAATTCCGTTGCTTGTCATCAATTTAAGTGATGAGGGATACGCATAATGTAATTCTTACTCTTGTTTCTTCCAAGTGATTAATTCTTTATTCCGGAGGTTCATCAAAAATTCTTGGTTTCAATAGCCCATCTTTGTTTTCCGGAGTTCCAAGCTCTTGCAAATATATCATCATGGAGATACATCTAAACCATTACAAGGTTTCACCTTGTGTCTTCAACTTCCCTTTCTTCTCGTTATCCTTTGGTTACCGGAGTTCTTCACGGAGGTTCTACATGATGGTTCATCTATGATTTAATTCATTCTCGAAGTGTTCATTGAGATTCTTTTCTAAGGAGGTCAAGCATTCTTCATCTTGCAATCCGGAGTGCAATTCTTTCTTCCGTATCATTGGAGGTGGTATTATGTCATTCTTGATAATTTGAGTTCATGTTTCATGATTCACATGTTATTAAGAATGAGGTATTTTAAATCCATGAATCTCTTCTTTGGAGCTATCTTGTGTCATGTTTCGCCTAAAGCCTTCCCTAAGGATTGTTGCTATCTATGGTGCTCATAAGTGACCCAAATTCTTCTTTTATCCTCCCGATGAAATAGCTTCTCGTCTACTTGTTCTTATCAATCCAATTCTTTTTCCCGTGAGTGACAGGTTGTCACCTCATAATTTGAGATGTATTTCATAAGACCATATCAATCTTACTCTTTTCGTTGTTGATTTCCCAACAACTCCGTTCAATCCTTCTTTATGGATGCTCTCCCAAATTCATTTCAGGCAGAACTTGTTGTCTTCTTCTCTGTTCTTTTGTTTTCCATTCTTATATTTCTTCCGGAGGCATTGTGATGATGTTCTCTTCACTCATCATCTCGTATTGTGAAGTTCATGTTCTTTCTTTTGCTTATCCATCCAATCGGAGGGTCGTGTTTTCATTCGAGCTCTCTCATCTTATCAAATCTTGACTCCCTTCTCAATCGGAGTGCTGTCTGCGATCTTTCTTACCCATTGTGCCATTCTTTCAATAGTTCCGGAGACAATGTGTTGTTGATCTCATCAAGTATGTTCTCATCTGTCCAAGTTCTTATTCAATTCCTTCTCTTTTCAATCGGAGTACTGCTCGAAGTTGTTCTCCCTTGTTCCTCTTTTAAAACGCAGTGTTTTCAACTTCGTCATCTCCATTGTATTCTTTTCCCAAAATATCTTAACATTTTCAAGGTTCTTTGGTTTCACTCATTTGTCAAAGAAGCAACTTAGTTTTACCTCTTCTCCTTCTCTTCCGTTGTCCTCCCGGTGCCATTCTAGATCTCGGGATGAGATCCTCTCGTAGTGGTGGAGTGTTGTGACGCCCCGAGACCGATGTGCCAGGTGTCCTCCAGTTATTCACTGTTGTTGGGTTGTCATTGCTTGCGTGTCATGCATTCCATATCATGTTATCATGTGCATTTCATTTGCATACATGTTCGTCTCATGCATCCGAGCATTTTCCCCGTTGTCCGTTTTGCAATTCGGCGCTCCTATCTCCTTCAGTGCCCCTTTCTACCTCTTTTCGTGTGCGGGTGTTAAACATTTCTGGATTGGACCGAGACTTGTCATGCGGCCTTGGTTTACTACCAGTAGACCGCCTGTGAAGTTTCGTGCCATTTGGACTTCGTTTGATACTCCAACGGTTAACCGAGGGACCGAAAAGGCCTCGTGTGTGTTGCAGCCCAACACCCTTCCAAAGTGTCCCAAAACCCACCTAAGACCTCTCCATCATCTCGGTCGTTCGATCACGATCGCGTGGCTGCAAACCGCACCTCATTTGGAGCTTCCTAGCTCCCTCTACCTCTATAAATAGACCCCTTCATTTTCGTTTTCGGATCTTTTCCCCGAAACCCTAAAACTCCTCCCTCAGCGCCGCCGGACATGTCCACTCCGCCGCCGGATGCGTCCGCCGCCTCCAGCCACGTCGCCCGGACCTATCACGAGCCGCCACGTCGTCTCCGTCGCCTCCTTCCTCCACTCGCACGCCGCCATGTGGCGCTGCCAACCTCCTCCACCGCGCGGCCCGGGGAAACCCATCGCGGGCTTGCCCGGGCCCGGATCTGCGCGCCGCCGCCCGAGTCGGGACTCCGCCCGCTCGTTGCTTCTCCGCCGCCAGACGCCGACGCAACATCGCGCCGCCGTCTTCCCGTCGTCCGGCGTCCGTGGAGTGTCGTCCGGTGTCCGCGGAGCACGTGACACCACTGCCACCCTGTCTTAGAGACTAGTCAGTATACTCAATATTGTGCACCTCGGAGAGGAAAATGATAGAACTAGTACGTGTTTATTTACGGTGCAGATTCACTCATTTTGCTCCATATGTACTCCGTCTCGGTGTAGTCTAGTCACTTGTTGAAATCTCTAGAAGGGAAAATACTCCTTTCTGGTTTACAGGGCTATACTAGCAAGTAGTTGTACGTACTAGTACAATAGTGGGCTCACATAGCAATTTTGTCTGATGCAAGAGCCTGGCTATATGCGTGCTTCAATGTTCGCAACTGCAATGTTCGGTTTGCGCTTGGCTCTTCGCCTCTTCGAGAAGACGAACAATGATGTTACTACTACTGCTTCTACAGTGTCGAATCCACTGCTACATGTCCGTCCACCGCGAGCGAGACGGATAGCTTGTTGTAGAAGTACTACTAAGCAAAAGCCTGTCCTCATTTGCGAGCAACCGTGCGCATGGGTGAGGGAGAAGGCGTGTAGTAAAATCAAGCTTCTCCTCATTGTATGAGTTGACGCAACACATCATAGCACTGGCCCCACATGCTTGCCTCTAAACTTGGCTGAAAGACCCGTAGTGTACAATATATTTGCTGCAACCTCTAACATTTACCCAACACAAATTAAAATATATGTGGCTGTATGCATCGTTCTGATGCAGAGGCCGGGGAGTCCCCCCTTTTCAAAAAAACAAATTAAAATATATATTCCTGTCTTGACCAGATGAGCATGCAAACTACAATCACCAGGGTGTCAGGTAGGGCCAGAAGACTATTTTAATTTTTTTTTTAAACTTCGAGACGGCCACATAGCATGGAGCCGACCCCAACGATTTTAAGCTTACAGGCACGGTACACGCTATCCTAGACTACTCTACACATGAAACTGCCACACGAGCGTCTGGGCTGCACTTGGCTCTTTGCCTCTTCGGGAAGTCGAACAATGATGGAGTACTACTGCACTGGAGGAGTACTACAGTATGCTTCTGGCCATCTGACACCGATTGAACTGCTGCATGTCCACCGCATGCGGGAGGGAAAGCGTGTAGCGAAAGCTTCTCCTAGTCTTGCCAGCCACCACGCTCATGGGCGAGGGAGGGACGCTCCTGCCTTTGCGTGTATGACAGGTGGGCCCGACAGGTGTGTGGCCAACCTGTCATACAGCCAAAGGCAGGTGCAGTTAAGTCCGCAAGGGAGAGGATAATCAAACTTCTCGTTATTGTACGAGTTGACGCGACACATCAAAGCACTGCACTCGATATATTTCAAAAATTTGCATTTACCGATGCATTAATTACAACGCATGCATGCATGTCGTGACTCTCCTTTTGATACTTGCATGTGTTGATTTAATGCACATTGAAGTAGTATAAAATATGTGACGGTAAAGCTTTGTAATACCCCGGCCCAAGTCGAGAGATGGTTGTGCACGAGGAGGGCGAGATCATGCAAACCGAACAGGACCCGACGATGGAGCTCTCTAAGGTCTCGATGGACCTCACCGTGCTCCACTTCCCCGTGTGCCTCCGCCCCTTGACGCCTCCAGTGTATGAGGTTCGAATACACCTCGTCCGTTCGTCAGATTGCGCAAGGTGCAGGTTTCTTGATTGATGTGTTGTTCGATTGATTTCTGCAGTGCAAGGGAGGGCACATGGCCTACGCGGACTGCTGCGTCGAGCGCCTCGGGAACCAGCGGCAGTGCCAGAAGTGCGAGCACGATGGTGGCTTCGACGTGCGGAACACGGCGGTGGACTCCGTCCTTTCATCGGTGAGGGTGGAGTGCCCACACGAAGGCTGTGGGCTCTACGTCACTTACCACAAGCTCGCCGATCACTAGAGCGTGTGTCCGCTCGCGCCCTGCAAATGCCCCGTGCCCGTCTGCGGCTACGAAGGCCCGCCGCCGGCGCTCTACCACCACATCAGCACCGCGCATCTCATGCCCGTGCACAGGATCCAGTACGGCAAGGTGCTCCAGCTGCAAGTGCCACTGTCGGAGCCACGGCTCTTGCTGTTCGCGGAGGAGGACCACCGCATGTTTTTCTTGGTCGGCGGCGTGCTCAACATCGGCGCGCCTATCGCCGTGTCGGTCGTTTGCATCAGAGCGGGGGTGTCCCCACTGCCGCACTACGTGGCCAAGCTTTGGGCGAACGGCCCGCCGGGGGAGCCCAAAGGCACGACCGACGCTGTCAAGGTGGAAATGAAGGTGACAAGCAGCAAGGATCCCGACGACGTCGACATGCAGGAGCTGACCTTCTTGACAGTTCCGCCCAAGCTGCTGGCCAGGGCTAAGCTTGTGTCCCTCCACATTCAGATTGACAAGCTCACGTCCTAAATGTTTCTACAGTGCCTTCTGTTTATCTTAGTAATATGCTAATATAGGGATTACCTTGGTCTACTTTAGCGTAAAAAATGGTGGGTTTTGGTGGCGATGCAGCAATTACTTCGACATCAGATCAGTAATTTCCAACAGTTGAACGGATATTTTGTGTCTGTTGGATATAAAGTTTCTTTGGGTAAGAAGTACTACTTGTCATCAAAATGGATAAAAGGAGATGTATGTAGACGTATTTTAGTTCTATATATGTCCCTTTTTATCCATTTTGATGACAAGCACTCCCTCCATTCCACAATACATGCCTTCCATTTGTCAAAATATATATGTATCTAGACATGTTTTAGTATATAGGTACATCCATGATAGAGCCAATCGGATGGTTGAGAACACTACATTTCGTAGCTACAGATGCGTGTGTGACTCCCAGATGCAGAGGCCGGGGGTCATCATCCTCCTTTTCGAGAAAAAACAGACACGTGTGTGAGAGGACAAGTGCATGCGTGCACCTCTTCTCTTCCTGTATGACGTACTACTAAAGTCAGAGTACAAGTTTTTGTGGGTGGCACGATGGTGCGTGCAAGAAGTCCCGAGAGATAGGTTTAATGCGTCTGATAAAAAGACTAGCCTAGAGCTCGCCACGCGGCTATTCCTGTCGAACGCCCCATTAACCGTAAGATATGTATACGACGGTGCCAGTTATTGCACGTACACAGTAGTACTCCCTCCTTTCCGGTTTATAGGGCTTAATTCAAAAATCTCACCAACCAAGATGGTGAGTGGTGGAATATTTTTTGTAGTTTGCAAAAGCACCTAATTAATGCTCTTGTTTTTCTCAAAAAAGTATGTTCATCAATGCATTAATTGCAATGCATGCATGCATAAAGTACATGCATTGGTCAATTTTCTCTTAATACTTGCATGCAATGATTTAATGCACCTTGGAATCTGAACATGTGTTGGGGAACAACCAAATTGAGCCTTATAAAATGGAAAAACTAAAATTTTGAGATAAGCCCTATAAAACCAGAAAGGAGGGAGTAGAAAAAGAAGTACTCCATCTAGGAATAGTGCCGCACTTCAAAACTAGAACCGTCAATAAATTTTGAGCTTGCGTCTCGTCACATTCCAAATTACCCCATGCTATATTGAATTGCAAACCTGTTCACACCGATCACAACCTAAACGGTTTCCCACTTAGGAGCGTACTAGTACCACGCTACTCCCTCCGTCCGGGTTTATTAGGCCTAAAGACAATTTCTCTTAGACCAAGACACATAGTAATTTGCTCACATTAATTCTTTCATTTCACTCCCAATGCACTCTCTCACATGCATGCAGCCAATGAAAAAGCACGCATGAAGTATATTAATTTTTCAGCCATGGCACCAACAACAATGGTTTTCAATGCAACCAATGAAATGGTTGCATGCATGCACCTTTCCAAAGCGGGGCCTTACAAAAGGGGACATGCTTGTGATGCTGAGAGGCCTAATAAACCCGGATGGAGGGAGTATATTGAATTGCAAACCTGTTCACACCAATCACAACCTAAACGGTTTCCCACTTAGGAGCATATTAGTACTCGGTTATAAATACTAGTATGCCAAGATGACTGCACATTCCTCCTCAACTCCTCATCCACAAAAACAAACAAGTCATTCAGCATCCTTCCCTTGCGTCTGCCATGGCCAGCGTGAGTTCTGGGTCGAGAGATTGCCACCAGGGAGAGGCGAGCATGGAAGCAGAAGCACGAGAGATGTCCCGCCTCGCTGCAAGAGTAGCCGACATGTCCCGCCACACGGAAGTAGCAGCACAGAGGTCCCGCCGCACCGTCGATGCAGCAGACTGGTCCGACCACGCCGCGGAAGCAGCAGAGATGTCCTGCCGCGCCACGAATGCAGCAGAGATGTCCCGCCGCGCCACGGCGGCCTGGGAAAATTTCTTGCGGACAGGCGACGACTATTACAGGCGCATGCATGCGATCATCCATAGCCAGATGGATCAGATCTCCGGCTGGGCGAGGTTGCAGAACAACATGAAAGCCTCGTTTGAACAGGCTACCGGCGTCATCCGGCAACTAAGGGAGGGCAATGAGAGGCTCCGGGCCGAGCACGACCTGCTGAGGGAGAAGATCGTCCGAAGTGCAGACCAGCAGGAGGAGACCAGTGCCTTGTTGAAGAGGACCGGCGTCATCGTCAAGAAACTTATGGACGAGAATGACATGCTCCGCAATGAGCGCCAAAGGCTGGTGGAGGAATCCTTGGATGTTCTCAAGCAGCGTCTTGAGGACACGAAAGAGCTCACCACCGCTCGCCGCGGAGACTAGTTCCCGCGGCCTATAGCAACGCATCAAGAAAGTAGAGATCAGCGAGCTAGATCCTTGTCTTCCTTCTTATTTTGCCCTTGTGTATTTCGGGCGTAGCCGCATGTGGCTTTTTTAATTATCTTTGTAATTATGTAAGACAATTAATCATCCTTATCTTTCTGTGGAAGATCAATGTTGTGAGGCTGGAATGAAGAAAACTCTTGCTGTGGCGACCCTGGCTTTGCTGTTCTTCTAGTTGTTGCTGGGCTTCCTTCAGTTTCCTGGTTTCTTTTGATGTAATAATCGGTTTAGGATGTGGATTGTGTCATCGGTTGTGAAATGTTGGGTTCTAGCGCGGATGTTTGGCCTTTGTTGGCCTCTTGGGATGTTGCGATTTCAATCTGGTAGCTTTTAGTCCTTCGTGTTAGGCTGGAGTTATCCTGAACTTCTTGTGAGTTGTGGTGGTTTTCAGTAATGAAAATCTGAAGGGGCAAGCCCTTCTTTGACCAAAAAAATTAATCGTCCTTATATATTCATCAGTCTTGCTATAAGTCGCAGTAGATGCTATATAGGTCCGTCGGATCTTACATCAAGATCCATGCTTTCAGATTTTCTTTTTTCTCTCTTAAATCTCAGTCGAGTGAGACATAGCCACGCCATTAAACAGAGGCTCGGGCGCCATTAATGGAGACCTTGGGAGAGAGGTGGACGGCAGATGGAGGTCAAAGGGCTCTCCTCCCGATAAGCACGCGCAGGGGTCTGATCGCACGCCTCTCGTACTCAAATAGCTACCCTGCATGGCGCCTCCTAGCTAATAAAAAATGGGGACGCGTGGCGGCACGTAAATGGTACTAGTAAGTAGAACGCCCACGGTTTCAATAATACTTGTGTTTCCGATTGTAACGTGACAGCACTTGTTCCAAAATGACTTTGTTGATTGTTAATGTGTGCGCCTTCGCAAATCGGACTGCAAATTTACCACAGCATGTTGGTGCCATGTCATGGCACCAAGCCAAGTTTCATTATTTTCATGCGTGTTTTGGATTTACAGGAATTAAAAAACTAAGTTTCTCAATGTTTCCAACCCAGCCACGACGCCCAGAATTTTGAATTTCATTCCCATTTCTTGCATGGAACCTAGAAATTTACCCGAGGACACACATGTGATTTTTCAACCAACTTTGGTGCACTGGAACATGTGCTTGTATTTCAAATTTGAATTATGCACACAAAGGTGACACGTTCCCTCCCAGAACCACGAGCCTTCTTGAGAGAAGCTCCGATTTGCAAGAAGCTTATACCAAAATTTGTTCCTATTCGGCCAATTTTTTTACCACGGCATGGTACTACCATGACATGACACCATGCCAAGTTTCATGATTTTAAAACCAAGTTTCTCAATGTTCTCGACCGAGCCACGATGCCCAGATGTTTGAATTTTATTCTCATTTTTTGCATGGGACCTACTCCCTCCTTCCATCTATATAGGGCCTAATGTGTTTTTCAAGACAGCCTTTGACTATTGACAAGATTAATAGCACATGAGATGTATACTATGAAAATTATATTATTGGAAGCTCCTTTGACATACAAATTTGAAGGTATGCTTTGTGTAAGTTGCATGTCATATATTATTGCTCTAACGTTTGGTCAAAGTTAGCCTCGAAAAACGCATTAGGACCTATATAGATGGAAGGAGGGAGTAGAAATTCACCCGAGGACACAAATGTGATTTTTCAACCAACTTTGGTGCACGGGAGCATGTGCTTGTAGTTCAAATTTGAATTATGCACATTAAATGACCAAAAACTCAATTAATGTGTAAATAAGGCCAAACGAAGCCGGAATAATTCCAAAATTTAACAGGGCACTCATGTAGTTCTATGTTGCCTTTGTAAATAAACTCAAGGGGGACAACGTATATTGTTTCGCACTCAAAGGTGGCACGTTCCCTCTCAGAACCACGAGCCTTCTTGAGAGAAGCTTCGGTTTGCAAGAAGCTTATACCAAAATCTGTTCCTATTCGGCCAATTTTTTTACCACAACATGGTAGTACCATGACATGACATCCATGCCAAGTTTCATGATTTTCAGACGTGTTTTGGATTTACAAGAATTTTAAAACCAAGTTTCTCAATGTTCTCGGCCGAGCCACGATGCCCAGATGTTTTAATTTTATTCTCATTTCTTGCATGGGACCTAGAAATTCACCCGAGGACACAAATGTGATTTTTCAACCAACTTTGGTGCACGAGAGCATGTGCTTGTAGTTCAAATTTGACTTATGCACATTAAATGACCAGAAACTCAATTAATGTATAAAAACGACAAACGAACCCGGAATAATTCCAAAATTTAACAGGGCACTAATGTAGTTCTATGTTGCCTTTGTTAAGAAACTCAAGGGGGGCAGCGTATATCGTTTCACACTCAAAGGTGGCACGTTCCCTCTTAGAACCACGAGCTTCCAAATCGGCCCAATTTTTTACCACAACATGTTAGTGCCATGACATGACACCATGCCAAGTTTCATGATTTCCAGGCGAGTTTTGGATTTACATGAATTTAAAATCAAAGTTTCTCGATGTTCTCGGCCGAGTCATGATGCCCAGATGTTTGAATTTCATTCTCATTTCTTCCATGGGACCTAGAAATTCAACCAAGGACACACATGTGATTTTTCAACCCACTTTGGTGCACCGGAGCATGTGCATGCAATTCATATTTAGATTATGCACATTAAAAGTCCAGAAACTCAATTAATGTATAAAAAGGCCAAATGAACCCGAAATAATTCCAAAATTTAACAGGGCACTCATATAGTTCTATGTTGCCTCTGTAAATAAAATCAGGGGGAGGCAGCGTATATCGTTTCGCACACAAAGGTGACACGTTCCCTCTCGGAACCACGAGGCTTGTTGAGAGAATCTCCGGTTTTGCAAGAGGCTTATACCAAAACTTGTCCCAATTCAGCCAAAAATTATACGTATGAAAACAGGGTTTAGATTATCCCAAACATCTCGCTACCTAGACCAATAATGTACTATGATTTGAATTCAACATAAAATGGATACAAATATTTGAATTGGAGAGCGTATGGTACATGTAGTTCATAGTGAAATATGATTACTGCTATATGTATGTTTTTTGTTATCAAGATAATATTTAAATTATTGTATAACTTGACAACAATCGTATTCAAATAAGGAAAATTGATTCAAATTTAGTCCATATGGTAGACGACAATATATATGTTCACATGGTGGAGTAAAATGTTCATATATGATGGAAGATCAAAATGTACGACTACATCAATTATAAACCGCAAGGTCACCTAACGATATATTCGAATTCAACATAACGTGGATTCAAAAATTGAAATTCGAGATCATGGCATCTGTAATCATATAAAAAGGGACATTACTCTTTCTTTGGTGGGAATTGATTTGTTTTTTGTTGTTGTTGAGGGAAGTGCGAATCGATTTGGTACTGTGCAGGGTAATCTTGTTCTCCCGATTTTTTTACATTTTTCTTGTAGTTTTTTCAATGGCATCTATAGCAATATAGTAAAAGGGGACATGACTCTCTTGTGTCTTGTATGAATTGTTTTTTACATGTTAAGTTTGTTCTGCCGAACAAGGAATCCGCACCTTGTTATCCCGAAATTTTCAAGCTCGAGTATCTTTTGTCTCACCTGCTTTGAAACTCCCGCTTCTTCAACCCGCGCCGCGCCTTGTTATCCCAAAATTTGGGCGCGCGCGAGAACTCCCTCCTCATCCGAAATCGCTCCCGCAGCCCAGACACGCGAAATCCCCCTTCTACCCATCAGCCAGAAATGAAGCTCCACGTCGCGGTGTCAAAACCGGTGGGGGTACGCTGATAACTTACCCTACATTTTGGACAAGCGCGTCCCTAAGCTTGGCTCCTCCTCCCCCTTCGCCCCCCCCCTCCCATTCGTACACCGAGGTCGCCAAAACCCGCGAAACCCCACGCTCCTCCGTCGGCCTCCCGATCGCCGCCAGCCGGAGACTCTTCCCCGACTACGTCATCCACCGCAACAGCTCGTCGTCCCTCATCCACCGCACCGGATGAGGATCCGTTGTCAATCTCGTCGTCCCGACGGATCAGCAGCCCCGTCCTCCACCTCCAAGGAGTTGCCCCGACGTGTGCCTCGTCTATCGCGCCACCTCAATCCCCACAGCGTTGTCTTGACCTGCCCCACCGGAACCGCAGCACCCTCACCAATTCCTCCAATGAAGTTGAGGCCAACTCGGCGCCACCAAGGAGGTTCTGCACTCGCCGCTGCATTTTATCTTTTATTTGATCTCACGGGGCTGCCGGTGCTCGATACCGAGCAGACATGGCGTGTCTCCATCGACGGTGTCGTCGCCGACCACATCATCCACGGCGTCTCTCCCCCATGTCATTGCTTCCTCGGCGGCGACTTCCACAACGGCACTAGTTATAGCTGCTCCGGCTCTCGCTCACGCTGCGGCTCTATTCTTGCTGTCGGTCGCGCTGCTGCACTGCTCCTGCTTTCGTTCGTGTTGTTGCTCTGCTCTTGCTCTCGATTGCGCTGCTGCTGCTGCACGACCTCCGGCAGCTACAGGAGTTGCTGCTTTAGCACTCGCTCGCGGTGCTACTGCATGACTTGCTCTCTGCTAGTGTGTTCCCTGCTCGAGCGTCTGCTGATTTAGATCACTGCTTCTCTGCTACTAGTGCTCGAATGCCCTAAACATCTATTGCAATGCTCTGTTACTAGTTCAATCAGTTTCGACAGTAAAATTCAGTTTCGACTGTGAAGTTCATTTTCTTCAGTTAAGTTCAGAGTGAACAGTACTTACAGCATCTGTCGGAGCGGCCGTGGCGCGGCTGATGCGTTTTACATCTAGCACTTTTTGGTGATGTATTTTACATCATCTATTGCAGATGATATTAGGGTCCCACTTCAGATTAACGTTGTTTGTCTTGTCATGCTTCAGCCTCATCGCCGTACACCTTAGCGGAGCTGCTCCAACGACGGAACCGCCCATCACAGCGGAGGAGTACCCTCGGCGCCGTTTCTAGAGGTCTCGGATCTTCTTCCCCGCCTCCGACAGTCACACCAGCATCATCACCATCCTCCACGTCCAACCCAATGATGCTGAGGTCCACAAGGCTATGCCAAAGAGGTTGTACACTCGTCGCATCACTTTGTTTCTCCATTCCTCTGTTCTTCCAATTCATGTGAGCCAAACACCCAAGTTGACTGAAATCCTATGTTTCCAAATGCTCTGTTTTGCACGTGCATTCCTATCCTATTCCTGTGTTTTTCCTATCCCTGCATTTATAGAATCCTCCAATTCTAAGGAGCCCTTACAGATTTACTTCATTTTCAAATAGGCATCAAAGAAAACTTTGTGTGTTATGTCCTGCTCCTGTCGTGCCGTCATCCACCCCACCTGAGGTGCACCATCGATAGAAGTGTTCACTGCAGTAGAGATCCCCCCTGCAGACTTCCTTTCGCCGCCTCATATCATCTTCCCCATTGCCGGCAGCCACGCCAACTGCATTACCATCATCGACTGAGCAGATGAACCTCAGGACTACACAGTTCCGGAAGACAGGTCGTAGTCTTTCGTGTTTGCTTACGTTATACATCGGTTATTATTACCTGCTACTTTATTGTTCAATCTTGAGTTTTGAATTTACCATGGGTCTCATATCGAGCCAGCAACGAATAGTATCTGTCTACTATCTAGTTTATCTGGGGTCTTCTATGTGGTTCATGTTGGGTGGGCAACAAACAATAGATGATCCATTGTCTATCTTTTTAAACTGAAGCTATAATCTACCTGCTATCATTAGTTTTGTATCCATCCACTTGTTTGCTACCATCAGTCTTGATTTTTGCATGCACCCCTTAGGCCTTACAAAATCTAACTATTTTTTTATTATGCATGTCAGATATTGTACACAATCGTACTGAACATGTAGAGAAAAAGAGAAGACCGTTGCGTGCGAATATAATGTCATGCAGACGTCGCTCCATGGTGGGCGAAGTGCCCCCCCCCCTCCTGCATTTCCAGATTGTAATCCAGAGGAAGATAACTGTTCAGATGGAGATTCAGAAGGAGCCGACCACGCCTGTTTACCACCTGAGGTGTTTGCTCTAACCTGGCATGCTGATGTTGGTCATATCATGCATATGGCGCCTTGCATTGCTTACATTATACATCTTATATGTCATTAGCTTAGTTTAGATTTGCTTTGTGTGAATGCCACCTATTTGGTTTCTATATCATACTCCCACCATTCCTAAATATTTGTCTTTTTAGAGATTTCAACAAGTGACTACATATGGAACAAAATGAGTGAATCTACACTCTAAAATATATCTATATACACCCGTATGTGGTAGTCCATTTGAAATCTCTAAAAAGACAAATATTTAGGAACGGAGGGAGTATATGCGAATTATGCAATGCCATCTTCTTTAGCCAGGCATCATATACGTGAATCATGCAATGCTGTCCTGTTTAGCGAGTCATCGTATATGTGAATTGTATCATGCCATATTTTTTCCATAATGTATTCCATATGTCAACAATGTTTATACATTCATCTACTCTTCCTGTGCATCAGCCATTTGAGTCGGTCATGGGAAAAACTGGAGTGAAAACAAGGTCTTCTGAGCAGTCAGTGCTACCTGTCGATGCAGATTTCTTGCTGGTTACAGATAGCTCCTTAGTGGAGGATTCAGATAGAGATGACCAGTCGTATCCCCCCCCCCCCGAGGTGCATGCTCTAACTTGGCTGGGTTATATTGCTCATATCATGCATATGGTGTCTTGCATCGCCATGCCATCTGCTTAGATTAGACATGCTTTGTGTGAATGCCTCATGTTTGCTTTCTATATTAGATATGTGAATTATGCAATGCCATGTTTTTCAGCCAGTTATCATATCTGTGAATTATGCACCGCCATGGAGCCAGGCATCATATATGTGAATTATCTCATGCCATCTTTTTTTTCATTATGTATTCCATTTCTCGACAATCTGTGTATATTGAACTACTCTTCATGTGTATCAGCCATTTGAGCCGGTTATGGAAAAACCTGGAGTGAAAACAAGGTCTTCATAGCAGGCAATGGTACCTGTTGAAGCATATATCTCGATGGTTACAGGGAGCTCCTTAGAGGAGGATTCAAAGACAGATGACCAGTCCTATATCTCACCTGAGGTGTATGCTCTAAGTTGCAATGTTTATATTTCTCATATGATGCATATGGTGTCTTGCATTGCTTAGTTTAGACATCATATGCACAATATTGAATTCTATCTGCTTACTTTAGAGATCATACATGCGAGTGCCAGCTGCTTAGTATATGAATCAATTATGTCAATTATATCATGACATCCTGTATACTTAGACAACATGTATGTGAATTATTTCATCCCAACCTATTTAGAAAGACATCATATAGTTTTGTCATGTCATCCTATTTAGGTACTCATCATATGTTGAATTATGCCATTATATCCTGTTAAGTTATCCATCATATATCTGAAACTGTGTCATGCTATCCTATTTAGTTAGGCATCATATATGTGAAACTGTGTCATGCTATCCTGTTTGGTTAGACAACATATATGTGAATTACCACATCTGTCTATCATACAATGTCTGTACGTTCAATTTCTTTTCTTGTTTATCAGCCTTTTGAATTGGAGGGGGTGATGGCAGTATCTAAGGGAGCAAAAACCCGTTCTTCACAAAAGACAGTGCTACCCGTCGATGCAGATAGAACCATGGTTGTACTGGCCCACAAACTAGCCCCACCACACATAATTGAGACTCTTCCAGATTGCACACTTACACCGTTGGGCAGAGAACCAGCTACAACCCATCTAACCGCAACCCCAGCGGATAGTAACCCACTTATAGTTGACAAAGCACCATGTCCACCACAGAGTACCCCCACACGAGCAGTTTGTAAAGCTACTGCAGTGCCCAAAGCACGAAGACCACCACAGCTAACCCAAACTCCACGTTTAAAGCAGAAGAGCAACTGTTCTTAGGTCAGATTCCGTAGCTATGGTCCATACTCCTTTGTTGTTGCATCACTGTATTTACTCATACCAACTACTTTCGAATTTGAAGGATCCAATTGAAACTCCAATGGCGCAACAGGTATGTTTTAAACCTATTTCTTTAACTGGATTGCTATTCTAACTTCTTGCTCTATGTTGATTTTAGTTTAAGTTGTATAAACAGTTATGTTCTCATGTGATGCACATTACAAGTGCTGCCAATGTTGTGTAGTTTCTCACACTTATATTCTGTCTATGTTGTTTTGTCTTAAAAATATATGAGTTGAACTATGTCTCTATCTTGATTAGGGAACATAAACTAGAATGATATGGACAATACAGTGACCATAGTACATAGATATATGTTTGTTTCATGTTGTTATCCTGTCCACCTTACTACTGAACCGGTTTACCAAAATGAGTTTCATATACTACAAGCTAAACCTGTGATGTGTCTGCTTGTTTCTCTTGTAGTATGCAAATAGAATATTGGAGAAGAGCACCCCACTATGCAATGGTAGAGAAAGTAATGCAGATAAGGTTCAAGATAGTGAGACAACCCTGTTGGTCTCCGAGAACGGTGATAAAAATGATCTTGTAGACAGTGAGAAAACCCCACAGTCCTGCGTTGATGTAGTGTTTGAGTTACTGGCCAGTACCGCTGGCACAAGCTCTTCGAACTCGCTGCCTGAATCACTTCGGCTTCTTCAGTCTCAGCTACAAGCTGAAAGGCATCAGTCAGCTGCGCTGCGGCAAGAAGCCGAAGGACTGAGGAAGTCCCTGCAGAATTCAGATGCGTACTTTCTTGTGCAACAGCAAGCGCTGGAGGATTTAAGCGCCAAACAAGAGAAAGTTAATAAGCTTGCTAAGCATCTTGCCAGCATTATGGGTACCCAGGATATTGTTTCTTGAACTCTTCTGAAGTGGTTTCAGTTCTAGACTTGTTTTGTTGCGGCGTTTATATGCTGCTTTGTTCCCTATATTTGCACTGGTGGCAAACTTTGATGCCCAGTGGATGTAATATGTGTAATAGCCGTGATAGCCTAGCATAAGTTGCTTGCTTATTTATTTCCTTGTTGTCTTGTTTATTTGTTTCCTTGTAGTCAGTGCAGTTCTTTTTCCGCGGTTTGCTAGTGGCTACAATAACCTATTTTTTAAAACTAGGCCACAATAACCATGGGCTAATATTTACTGTAGTGACACTGGGCCTCCTACGGGTCGTAGAAATAGCGGGCCTTCTACGGGCCATAGAAACAGTAGGCCTTCTACGGGCCGTAGAAACAATGGGCCTTCTACGGGCCGTATCATCAATGGGCCTTATACAGGCCGTATGATTGATTGGCCAAACATGGGCCAATAACAGGCCGCATTATGGCCGTAAACGGGCTAGAGTTGGAATCGTCTGTTCATGGGCGGACCATAACGGCCAATCGTTAATAGGCCATATTTGATGACGCTATGAAAATGGCCCAACGTATTAATGGACCACAAACGGGCCGACTGTAACCACGGGCAGAATTTGGCCCACAAGCAGAAAATGACAGTAACGGGCCGTAAGTAAACGAATGCTGGAAATGAGCCCAAGAATAAATGGGCTCTGAGAAGGCCGAAAGATAACATGGGCTGGAAACGACCCAATGGACTAATGGGCCGTTAATGGGTATAAAGTGATACACTGTTCATTACGGGTTAGTTTCACCACGGGCCGTTAATGGGTGTAAAGTGATACACTGTTCATTACGGGCCAGTTTCACCACGGGCCGTTAATAGGTTTAATAGGCCAAGAGTTACATAGGGCCTCATATGGGCCGAAAGACGTCATGGGCCATACATGGGTCAGAAGTGAAAACAGGCTGGAATCATATTGGATGGCCCAGATGACGCTACTAGGCCTAATTCGGATAGAGCGTAACGGACCTTGGGTTAGCGGGCTGTAAATGGGCTATATGCGAACAGGCCATTAACAGGCTTTCCATGGGCCGGCCTGCCACCTTTTGACCAAGTCAAACGGGCCGGCCTTTTCACAGGAATGGGCCTCTGTTGGGCCGTGCCACATGTCGACGTATCATAGGCGCCTTCTGTCCAATGAGTGGATGACATCTGTCCCAACGATGAGCCGGCACGTGTTTCCTCCAGCCAATGATGATTTTACATGTGGAAAATCCCCATTGGTCGGGGCTGTTAACGGGTTATCGGATCCAAAACCCGACCCGATAGCTTAACGGCGTTCCGTTATGGTGGATGCCACGTGTCGGTCACCCTTGACGAAAGCACTTCTGTGACGCGCGATTTATCGTCATGGAAGTGCACACTTCCGTGATGATAATTTTGCTAATGTGATGGAACACTTCTATGACATCACAGGTATGACTATCTTGATTCTGTCATAAAATCATCATGGATGTACATGCATGACAAAAAATGCGACCTACTGTGACAAACACGTATCATCACGGAAGTGTTTTTTTGTAGTGTAGAGTTCCAATCATAAGTGCATATGATCCAAGTAGAGAAAGTATGTTAGCTTATGCCTCTCCCTCATATGAAACTGCAATAGTGATTACCGGTCTTGTTAACGATTGCCTAGGACAATTCTGCATACAGATCCACCATTATTCCATACTCGCTATTTATAATATTTAGTAATATATTCTAACTTTATGATAACAGCTTACTTTTATATTTTAGCTCTCCGATATCATACAAAGTTATCCTCTTCATACCCACAGCATAGTTTTATTTCTCGTTGCTAGTTGGAAGCAAACGTTCGATGTACGTAGAGTCGTATCAGTGGCAGATAGGGCTTGAGAGAATATTGATCTTACCTTTAGCTCCTTGTGGATTCGACACTCCATACTTATCACTTCCACCTTTGGAAATTGCTACGATGATTCCTTGCACTTGGGGATTATCAAGCTCTTTTCTGGCGCCGTTGCCGGGGAGCAATAGCGTAGGGTTGATATTCTCGTGTGTGCTTGTTTGCTTTCTTCACTAAGTAGATTTTGTTTTTCCTTTTTTGTTTCTGTTTAGTTGTGGGTGAAACATACAAAAAAATTAAAGAATGAAAATACAAAAAAAAATTACTTGCCTCTCATGCCTAAAAAGTTTTTCAAAAAGAGAAGTGATTGGAAAGTTATGCATTGAAGAAGTGAGGGTCGACCTTGAGACTTGTGTTCATGCTCACGGAAACAATGTAGAATTTTTCATGGAAGTTTCTCTGTAAATAATTATCCCCTTGTATATACCCATTTTATTATAAAAATAATGTGCCAAGCTTAGGTTTTAGGATGATTAGATTGCTTGTTTACTATGTGCAGAACAAAAACAGAAACTTTGGCTGTAGCGCGTGATTTTACATTCTTTACTGGAAAGTCAAATGAGTCTGAAACTTATTGCACATTACTTATTTATAAATTTATCAAATTTTCAAATTTATTTCATAATTATTGGAGTCACATAAGTTTACTAAACTTCCAGATTGCTACAGACTGTCCTGTTTTAGACAGATTCTGTTTTCTATGTGTTGTTTGCTTATTTTGATGAATCTATGAGTAGTATCGGAGGGTATGAACCATGGATGAGTTTGAATACAGTAGATATTACACCAATATTAATTTAGAATTAGTTCACAACAGTACCTAAAGGTAGTGATTTGCTTTATTATACTAACGGATCTCACAAAGTTTTTGTTAAAGTTTTGTGTGGATGAAGTGTTCGAAGATCGAGGAGCTATCAATATGAGAATAATAAAGAGAGGCAAGAGCTCAAGTTTGGGGATTGCTAGGGCACCCCAAGTAAATATTATAAGGATACTCAAGCATCTAAGCTTGGGGATGCCACGATTGGCATCCCATCTTTCTTCTTCAACAATTATCGATACACCTCGGTTTTTGTTTTGTTCACATGATTTGTGTCCTTTGTGTTTTTATTTTTCTTTAAGAACCATGCTAGTATGAGATGTCCCTTCATCAATTTATAGAATACTTCATGTGCTTCACTTATATCTTTTAAGTATGATCTTATAGAATTGCTCTTTGTGCTTCACTTAAATCTTTTGAGTATGGTTTTATAGAATGCTTCGTGTGCTTCACTTATACATTTTGAGCTTGGACATTGGTTAGTTTATATTAATTGTAGAATGCTCCATGAACTTCACTTATATATTTATGAGTATGAATAATACTATCAACTAAAGCGGGTTTGGAAGAGTGTCAACTCTAGGAACCAGTGATCCCGGTATTCCAAATGAGAAGAATTTTGCTTATGTGGAGAGTAGAAAAATTTCTATGCTTGTAGATCATGAAAAGAATGTTTTATGTGATGGTTATGTTGTTGAATTCATTCATGCTTCTACTGAAAATTATTATGATGGAGTAATATATGCTTGTAGGATTTGCAATAATATCAAGTTTCCTCTCTATGTGCTTAAAGGTTTGAAGTTATCCTTGTTTTTCCTTCCTATGCTAGTTGATTCTTGTTCCCATAAGTTGTGTACTCACAAAATCCCTAGGCATAGGAAGTGGGTTAGGTTTAAATTTGCTAGTAATATTATTCATGATGCTCTCTTTATGTTTCAATTCTTATCTTTTATGTGAGCATCATTGAAATCACCATGCCTAGCTAAAAGGCATTAAAGAAAAGCGCTTGTTGGGAGACAACCCAATATTTACCCTTAATGTTTTTGTGTGTTCTCATGATTAATCTACTGTAGTCATAATGTTTTATAGCTTTTGTTTCAATAAAGTGCCAAGTAAGACCTTTGGGAAGACTTGGGTGAAAGTTAATGTGATCTTACTGTAAAAAACAGAAACTTTGTGCTCACGAGATTTGCCGCCATTTTTTATTGGAGAGTGAGATTAGGTTGATTCTTTTTGCAGAAGATTAATAGACAAATTCCTCAAGTAGACCAATTTATTTCATAATTTTTTGAGTATAATAGGTATAGTTAGTGTTCAGATCATTACAGACTGTTCTGTTTCTAACATATTCTGTTTTCATTGCATAGTTTGCTTGTTTTCTAGTTTCTATGACTTATATTTCTCAATAAAAATTGTAGAAATGATATGGTACAGTAGGAATTGTGTGAGAACAATTATGATCCTTGTCTTTGACAGTACCAAGGTGAATGGTTTAGTCTTTATCATACTAACCTATCTCACGAAGTTCCATTAAGTTTTGTGTGATTGAAGTTTTCAAGCTTTGGGTGAGATATCGATATGAGGAGAATAAGGAGTGGAAAGAACCTAAGCTTGGGGATGCCCAAGGCACCACAAGGTAATATTCAAGGAAGACTCAAGCGCCTAAGCTTGGGGATGCCCCGGAAGGCATCCCCTCTTTCGTCTTCAAAACTATCAGTATACCTTACTCGGAGCTATATTTTTATTCGTCACATGATATGTGTTTTGCTTGGAGCGTATTTTCAATTTAACTTGCCGTTTGAATAAAATCATTGGATCTGAAATATTAAATGAAAAAGAATCCTCCCATGGCTAGTTAATTATTTGACTACTCGGTGTCCTTCACTATTATCTTTTGGAGTAGTTTGTCATTTACTCACGTGCTTCACACATATCCTATGAGTAAATGGTTGAATAATTGAATATCATAAATCAGAATCTATATATGTTTCATATGCTTATACCATGGGGAGTAATGACTTCACATAGAATAAGTATAGGTAGTAAACTTATTGAAAGTTAGCAAACATAGAATTGGTCACTTGAACAATTCATGAAAGAATATTGAAGGAAGAGAGATTTCACATATAAATATACTATCTTGGACATCTTTTATAATTGTGAGCACTCATTAAAATATGACATGCTAAAAGGTTGATGTCGGACAAGGAAGACAACATAATGGGTTATGTTTTCTTATATCTGAAATAAAGTATATTGTCTTGGATCATCCAACATGTTGAGCTTTCTTTTCCCCCCTCATGCTAGCCAAATTCTTTGCACAAAGTAGAGATACTACTTGTGCTTCCAAACATTCCTTAAACCAGTTTTGCCATGAGAGTCCACCATACCTACCTATGGATTGAGTAAGATCCTTCAAGTAAGTTGTCATCGGTGCATGCAATAAAAATTGCCCTCTAAATATGTATGATCTATTAATGTGGAGAAAATAAGCTTTATACGATCTTGTGATGTGGAAGAAATAAAAGCGACGAACTGCATAATAAAGGTCCATATCACAAGTGGCAATATAAAGTGACATTCTTTTGCATTAAGATTTTGTGCATCCAACCATAAAAGCGCATGACAACCTCTGCTTCCCTCTGCGAAGGGCCTATCTTTTACTTTTATCTTCTACCATTATGAAAGAGTCATGGTGATCTTCACCTTTCCTTTTTACATTTTATCCTTTGGCAAGCACATTGTGTCGGAAAGATCCTGATATATATATCCAATTGGATGTAAGTTTTCATGAACTATTGTTGTTGACATTACCCTTGTGGTAAAACTTTGGGAGGCAAAACTATAAGCCCCTATCTTTCTCTGTGTCCGATTAAAACTTTGAACCCATAAATATCACGTGAGTCTCAGCAATTGTGAAAGACTAAATGATAGTTGAGTATGTGGAGTTTGCTAAATCAAAGCTCTGACATAGACCCTTCCTGAAAGTAAGATGAATTGCAATTGTTTGATGACTGAGAATATAGTTTGTTAGTTTCAAGAGAGTTTATGATCTATACTTTAACATGTGAATAGCTTGTTACTTGATCATGAAAATTTTTATGAAAATGAGCTACTGTTATGATATATAATGATGCTAGAAAAAGTGATTGGAACTATCATTGATGAAACTTATGCACTTGCTAGCATTCACACTTCATAAATTATTTCTTTTATCATTTACCTACTCGAGGACGAGCAGGAATTAAGCTTGGGGATGCTGATACTTCTCCAACGTATCTATAATTTATGAAGTATTCATGCTATTATATTATAAACCTTGGATGTTTTATATGCATTTATATGCTATTTTATATGGTTTTTGGGACTAACCTATTAACCTATAGTCCAGTGCCAGTTTCTTTTTTTCCTTGTTTTTGAGTTTTACAAAAAAGGAATATCAAATGGAGTCCAATTGACGTGCCAATTTTTGACGATTTTTTATGGACCAAAGAAGACCCCGGAGTAAAAGAGTTGGGCCAGAAGAGTCTCGGGCTGTCCACAAGAGTGGGGGGCACGCCCACCCCCCTGGGCGTGGGCCCCTGCCTTGTGGACACCTCGGGCACCTCCTTGACGTGAGACCGACGCCAAAAATTCCTATAAATACAGAAACCTCGGAAAATTAACCTAGATCAGGAGAACCGCCGCCAGAAGCCTACGTAGCCACCAAAAACCAATCTAGGCCCTCTTTGGCACCCTGCCGGAGGGGGGCATCATCACCGGAGGGCATGGAGGAGGATCCCAGAGGGGCCATCATCACCATGAAGGCCAAGGACCAGAGGGAGAACCTCTCCCCATCTAGGGGGAGGCCATGGAGGAGGAAGCATAAGGGGGAGAACCTCTCCTCCTCTCTCTCGGTGGCACCGGAGTGCCATCGGGAGGGGAATCATCGCCGCGGTGATCGTCTTCATCAACATCACCATCCTCATCTCTTTTACGCGGTCCACTCTCCCGCACCCTGCTGTAATCCCTACTTGAACATGGTGCTTTATGCCACATATTATGATCCAATGATGTGTTGCCATCCTATGATGTTTTGAGTAGATATCCTTTGTCTTTGGGTTGATTGATGATCTAGATTGGTATGAGTTGTATGTTTTACTTTGGTGCTGCCCTATGGTGCCCTCCGTGTCGCGCAAGCGTGAGGGATTCCCGCTGTAGGGTGTTGCAATACGTTTATGATTCACTTATAGTGGGTTGCGTGAGTGACTGAAACACAAACCCGAGTAAGGGGGTTGTTGCGTATGGGATAAAGAGGACTTGATGCTTTAATGCTATGATTGGGTTTTACCTTAATGATCTTTAGTAGTTGCGGATGCTTGCTAGAGTTCCAATCATAAGTGCATATGATCCAAGTAGAGAAAGAATGTTAGCTTATGCCTCTCCTGTTGGGGAACGTAGCATAATTTTAAAATTTTCTACGCATCACCAAGATCAATCTATGGAGTCATCTAGCAACGAGGGAAAGGGGAGTGCATCTACATACCCTTGTAGATCGCGAGCGTAAGCGTTCAAGTGAATGGGGTTGATGGAGTCGTACTCGTCGTGATCCAAATCACCGATGACCAAGTGCCGAACGGACAGCACCTCCGCGTTCAACACACGTACGGTTCGGAAGACGTCTCCTCCTTCT
This sequence comes from Triticum aestivum, assembly GCF_018294505.1. NCBI lineage: Eukaryota > Viridiplantae > Streptophyta > Magnoliopsida > Poales > Poaceae > Triticum > Triticum aestivum. Next base: position 243,982,876 of record NC_057800.1, read on the forward strand.
TGATCCAGCAAGGGAAGGAGAGGTTGATTGAGATCCAGCAGCACGACTGCGTGGTGGTGGAAGTAGCGGTGATCTCGGCAGGGCTTCGCCAAGCTCCAACGAGAGAGAGAGAGAGAGAGAGGTGTTATGAGGGGAGAGGGAGGCGCCAGTGACTTGGGTGCAGCTGCCCTCCCTCCCCCCCCCCCACTATATATAGGGCCCCTAGGGGGGCGCCAGCCCTATGTCACACCCTGATTTTCATGCCACAACACTTAAACTAACAATCATGATAAAATGTGGTTTGACAAAAACTTTTGAGTGTTTTGGACCTTGCCTTGATTGGATTTTCGTTTGTTGTTTGCAAGTGCTCTAAAAATCAAATAAATCCTCCAACTCCTATACTTCATCTCCTTGCTCCAAACTCTTGAACCAATGATCATGCCATGTGTATAGGACATAAAAATAATTTCTTGCAAAATAATTTGGCCAAATAGTATTTTCAAAAATTAGTTTTCCAAAACCCCCCTGAATTGAGGTTTGCACTGCAAGTACCTAATTAAGTGAAGTAAAAGTCTTTACAAAAATATATTTGACTCCTATTATATATAGGATACCCAGAAACCACAAAAATATAATTTTAAAAGTTATTTTCCTATTTTATTTAAAAGCTTTTTCTTAAGGCCAGAAATGGTCTTTAATAGGGAAAAATTATTTTATTGTTTCAAAAATATTTGAGAAAAATCAGGGAAACTCAGTGGACGTATATTTTCCATATATATGAGTTTAAACACATGGTCATGATCAAAATATTGGACAAAACCTCCCAAAACCATTTCTGCCCATTTCAAGGATTTGAAATATTTCTACAGGAAATATTTCCATAAAAATCCAAGAAAATTCTAGCATGTCACATATGACATATTTGATGATCTAACAAAGCCTAATGCCTTGAAGATCAAGAAAAGATCATCAAAACCCCTCAAAACCCTTTCTGTCCAGAACCAAATTTGAACAACTCTACATTTCCATGTGTGTCCTTTTGATCTGAATTTTTGTGGACATGTTCAAATCCTCAAATGATGACACTACACCAAGTGGTGCATCAAGGAGAAGTGATTTTCTCAACTAGATCTACACAAGTTCATTTCTGCTAATTTCTAGGTTTTACAAAAGTTACATTGTGAACTTTTCCCAAATAATCTCAAGATGGGTGTAAGGCCCTAATTATATGTGCAATTTCACCCTGTGGAGTCTCCTGCCAAATGGAGTTCATTTGCTTAACCAAACAAGCATCAAACACCTTCTGCCATTTTACTAAAACCCCTATTTTGACCTCTTCCACTCTTCTCCATGGCCTCCACTTTTTACCACAGCCTCTCCTAGACCTCTTCTACCTCCAGTACCAATGGATGCATCTCAGATCAATAATTGAGGGGTGAAACCACCTCTTTTACCCCTCTGGACAGCCCTTGCACCCCTCTTCCTCACCTCCCTCCTCACTCCAGTGGCCACCCAAGGCATCCAAGGCTTTCCCCACATTATTTACTCCTCCCTAGAGCTACCAGACATGCTTGGTCGTGCCCACTTTGCCAAAAAAATGGCATGCCGGCCATTTGCACGCTCTGGAGCTCGCTACAGGGCACTCCCGCACTATAGCCGCACCCTGCCAACCACCTCCGGCCACCTCGGCTCTCCCCCTCACGCCAGCCGATGCTCCTTAACGTCCGCAGCACGCTATGCCTCTGTCCCCCTCCTCCTTCTCCCTCCTGCTGCCCTTGCTCGCACGCGCGCGGGCCGCTCGAGAGCTCCAATGAGCGGCCTCACACGCGCGGCGCCTCTGGCCCCTCCTGCTTCCTCTCTCTTCTTTCCCTCGCTCTGGACCGAACCCATGAGCATCCCAGACATGCGCACGCGCGCCCCCGTGACCCACAGCAACGGCAACAACCTCGCCGGCGCACGGGTCTACGGTGAGCCGTAGCTCCCCTACTTAAAGGACTCCCCGAGCCATCCTTTTGCTCCTGCTCGCTCTCTCCCACTCCAAATCGTCCACCCGCACCACCAGTTCATGCCTAGAGACGCCCGAGCACGAGATCGAGCTCGAGCCCCGCCACCTCGGGTCGCCGTCGATCCAGGGGTATAAGCCTCCTCCGCCTCCCCTTTCTCTCGATCTGGAGCCAGAAGACTCCACTGACTCGTTCCTCTTCTTGCACCGCTTCGATTTTAGCCCGGAGTGAGCTATCCATCCACCTCCTGAAGCCTCGCAGCCGGCTTCTTGGTCGCTAGCGAACCACTGCTCCCCAACGACCGTCACCACCTCCACCCGAAGTGCGCTTCGACGCTGAACACGTCGGTGCCACCTGTTCGCCTCGTCGTGCCCAGAATCACCGCCGGTGAGCTCGTCGTCCTCTCTAGGCGGAGGGTGACGACGACGGCCGTGGGGCCCGTCGGTCAGCCTCACATCCTTATAGGGGGCCCTACCTGTCAGGTTTAAAACTCCACCGCGCGTCTGCTCGCTCGCGTAAGTGGAGGCGGGCCGCGCTACTCCCGCATTTCCATGGCGAAAGCACCCTCACGAGGAGCCGTCTTCAACGTCACCCCCCTGTCGCCAGCGCAGCTGAGCCGCTGGGCCAGCCCACTGCTATCTCCCGCCCGGTGCGTAGGATAAGGGTAATACCCCTTTTTCTCTTTTCTTTTCCAGATAAAGTTGTAAAAGCTCCCAAATATTCAAATGAACTCCAAATCTAGTGATTCAAATTTCTAGTGACTCTATAAATCATTCCCTACCTCATAGAGGAGCTTGCACATTTTTCCAGAGAAGTTTCCTTCACACTTATTTAGTAAATCCCAATTTTCTTAATTCTGTGATAAACTTTAGAAAATCACAGAGGGCTCAAATTTGATCCAAATGTCATTATTCAAATTCCGAGATGCTTCTAGGTTCCTAACTTAGTTTATGAACATTTTTATTAATACTTTCTGTGCCTCACAAAATAATGAGCCATTTCTTCATATTTGTCAACTTTGAAAATTCATAGGAAAATCATTTGAACTCCAAATCCAGTGAAACCAACTCCTAGATGCTTCTAAAATCATACCTTGTTAAATGGGTATCTTTGCTCATTTTTCAAAATAATATTTCTGTACACCTCTTGCAAATCCATAAACCCCTTGATTCTATCATATTGAAATGTTCAGAAATAACCATTGATCCAATTCCAATGAAACCACTCTGGTTATTTTTCATATAACCAGGGGAGTCCTAGAAAAGTCAACTTCATATTTTTAGAGCACTTTTATTTTCTGCCTTCTTGTGTTGCTTATTATGGCTGCTTTCAACGATAGTTGACGAAGTAGACGAAATGCTTGGAGTTGGACCAGAGATATTTGAAGACCTCGAAGACTTTGTTAAAACAGGCAAGCAGCCCTTTGACCATGATGAACCATTTTACATCATGATGGCATTTTTGTTGCTTCATTGAGCGCATGATATGCCTTGAATGGCAACCTTGCTAGGCTTGCCTCCGTTGCATACTCCATTGATGCTTGCATTGTTCATGACTCTGCCCTTGCTTAGAGTTGTGTTGGTGGGTTGTAGAAATATGCTATAGTAAATGGCTACGCAAAGTGGGTCAGGGTTATGCATGGAAAGAAACAAGTGTGGTTTGACATACTTGCAAAAAGCCCAGTGGGTGCCACTAATGCCCCTGGGAGATGATGATGAACTAGGTCACTACTTGGTGGAGAGGTAGTGTACCGAGGCTCGATAAAAGTGTTGTTTACAGAGACGGATTAGATTTAAGATTTGTCGACTGTCCCAACCTTACATGCGCAACCACTCTACCCTTGTATGGGAAAGGGCATTATTGATTACCTAGGCGATACTAGCTTGGAGCCCGCATTACTAGTGACGGGGGAGAGTTGGTGCTCTCTCTCGGGACGGGGTCGTGCCAGGTAGGGCGGCCAAGAACATTTTTATGGGGCATCGGACACACCGTTGGTACCCCGTGCCAGTGGTATGTGATGAATATGGGAGCAAGGCTCCACAATTTTAAGTTGTGAAATGTTGGGCACGGGGGTTACTACCAATCGAGTGGACTCTATGTTAGTATCGTATAGGGAAAGATAGTGATCGGGTGCTTACCCCGGGTACTTGAGGTACCGCGGGTCGTGGATGACATGGAAGTTCCCCGGATCTTGTGGGTAAAGTGTGCAACCTCTGCAGAGTGTAAAACTATTTGAATAGCCGTGTCCACGGTCAAGGACAGTTGGGTGGTGCTGCTTAGACTACGTCCATATGTTTCTGACAAACAACACGGTTTGGTAAAAATATTGACATGATTTGTGAGGAAGTCACGATGAGCTTGAGCATAAGTTGTTCATAACTCTCTCTCGATGTTGATGTCTGTAACCTCCTGATACTTGTTGCAGACGCATTCATATTCTTGATAAATGTTGATCATACTTGCATGAGAAAAACTAGCTTTCCGCAAAAATGCCAAAATTAGCAGTAGTGCCTTTCATAATTATTCTGTTATCACCCTTGGGTTGCTTGCGAGTACATTCAAAGTACTCATTGGCTTGCCACTCATTATTTTATCGGCCATGCATGAAAGAACAGGAGTAAGATGAAGATTTCTTTGGCGACGAACATGCGAGCTAGGACGCTTCCCAGTCAGAATGCATGTAGGGTTAAGGCAGATGGCATGGGTCCAAGTTGTCAACGAAGATTTCCGCTGCGATGCTATACTCAAGACTTGACTATAATGGTCCTACTTGTGTAATACGGTATGTATGGATGTAAGACTCTTGATATTCAGCTTATGTGTGTTCAGTGAGCATTGATCTCTGGGATCACTGTACACGTGCATTCGGTGATCACGAGTTATGAGTCGGGGTCCCCACAGAGCTGGTATCAGAGCCATCCTGACTATAGGAAGCCTTAGTTAGCATGGTCGTTAGTTAAGGTAAAACTATTTCCAAAACTATTACTAGTTTTCAAAACTATCTATAGTTCTCTTCCCTTCTCAGTTCTTCGAAAACTAAGGTATACTTTCCCCATCAATCTCTTCCCTTCAAAATTATTGCAAACGGTCGCTAGCACCCTCAAGCCCCTGACCACGGGATTCCTTGTAGTCCTCGTAAATAACCTAGCGGGAGTACACCTTGCCAAACACTCACCCACCTCTTCTGAATACAATATTGGCGACACCACAGCAAGACGATGCCAACAGAAGATACGTCTTCGAGGAATGAGGACATGAAGACCCAGAGGATGGTGAAACCTTTGAATTTGCCCCAGGATGATGCAACCTTGTCCTATGACGATCAGGGTGTAAGATATGCAAGATTACGATATACATCGCTAATAGAGCAACCATGTCCTTACCATTGTTGTATCGGCAATCACCGGTGGATGAGAACCTCGCCATTTGGTCCACCTCATTATAGTGAGCAGGAAAACGGTTCTCTTCATCCCCCGCTCTTAGTGTCGATGTTGTCATCAACATAACCGACATGTTGGACCTCTACTATGCCTTGTTAAGGTCATTGCATAAAGGATCACCCAGTTGGTACCATCAACGCCTTAGAAGACAAAAAGGGATCGTCATGATTAAGAAGACAACAGAAGATCGAGTCAATGCCTGCTACGAGAAGCCACCTTCACCCCACCACTTCAACAGGCAAGAAGTTGTTGAAGAATCTTCAGGCTCAATCCGGATTGTTTCATCAAACAAAGAGACGTAGCAACACCAGAGGGAAACCCAGAAGACTGCACAAGGCACGAAGCAAAGCACGACTACTGAATCCGAGAACCCCTAGGGTAGGATGAGTCGTGTACCCCCTATGCGTAGTCGAGTCCATATGATGGTTAGAATAGAACCATGATTGTGTGTTTCTTGTTTTTATTTGTTGTGTTTTGATATTAGTCGCCCTTTTTGCCCTAGGCAACAAGTACGCGTCTATATCACCTTCCTTATCTTAATGCTTGTGTTTGGCCCTTTTTGCACCTGTTTGTTTATACTTGCACTATAGAACCCCCTTTAGGCATCCCACCTCCTCCATGCTACCTTTCCCTCTCATCTCTCTCAATTGAAGATCGGCAACACCAAGGATTCTGCTTCAACAACCAACTAGCAATGAAGACTTCTGCTACAATCTCCACGACCAAGTGCAACCCCGTAGAGTTATATTTGAACCTCCAGACTAGAAACCCATTCCTAGACCCTTCGAGAATTCACAAGATACCCCATATCAAATCTTTAACCATGTGCTTGACCCACAGAATTGCAAGAGAACCAGTTAAGCCTCCGTAACCTTGCTTATCACTGGGCTCATTGTGGAACTAGTAGACGTAGTGAGCAAGCACATTGTCACCCTAATATAGCACAAGAACTGACGATGCCATAAGGAAGACCAATTTGAGGATATAGGATTAGAGGACAAATGACTTCATGAGTCTGTATCAGTGACCCTGAGGAATTATCTGAGACTTTGGTAAATCATGAGTGATGATTGGATTTGGCCTATACGAGATGATGCTTTCGATGGTATAAGGTTATTTGTTTGAAGGACTAGATAGACTATTGGCATCTCAGAAACCGTGCTTAAGGATAAGATAATAAAATGTTCACTCGCACACTAGAATCCTTGAAACCGTTAAGCCCTACTAAGCCACAACATGGTCGGATCATTACCATAGGTCTTGACTCTAAATCGAGAACACCTCGGACCATACTCAACCATGACCACCACCAATACCCCAGCCTAATTTATGTACCCCGTGAACAAAGTTTTCATGGAGTGCTTAGACAAGATAGTTGTCATCTTTATTTTGGTAACATACTTGTCTACTCGAAGACGGAAGAAGAATCACTGAGCTGGTGAAGAAACATTTGAAGACCGCCATGACAAGGAGGAAGAACTATACCAACCACCATCGCCAAGAAATAAACGTCCGCGTTCAAGACCAGGTGTATCTGCAAGCCACTTCTCTCAATGGGACCAAGCATTTCCATGCCAAGGGAACCCACACCAAGATTCATCAGCCCCCTCCGAGATCACCTCAAGATGAAGAGTAGACGGCTACCAGCTAGAGTTACCACCTGAGTTACCCATTGTGCACAGCGTTTTCCACGCATCACACCCCGGAAGTGTTTCCAACTTCCTAACCTGCCCGATCTCTACAAGGGCATCGACCACCAAGCCATCGACCCCTAGCCCAATCTAACCTACCGCAAGCTACCCATTAGCAACCTGGATCAAGAAGAACGTCATACACGAAGCCATATCATCAAGTACTTCAAGTTAAATGGAGCACCACGCGGAAGCAGAAGCATTATGAGGATGTGAAGAGTACCGCAGATTTAAGTTTTGTATTCCTTCCCGCGCCTAGTTTGGGAATCTCGAGGACGAGATTCTTGTAAGGGGGGTAGGTCTATCACACCCTGATTTTCATGCCACAACACTTAATCTAACAATCATGATAAAATGTGGTTTGACAAAAACTTTTGAGTGTTTTGGACCTTGCCTTGATTGGATTTTTGTCTGTTGTTTGCAAGTGCTCTAAAAATCAAATAAATCATCCAACTCCTATACTTCATCTCCTTGCTCCAAACTCTTGAACCAACGATCATGCCATGTGTATAGGACATAAAAATAATCTCTTGCAAAATAATTAGGCCAAATAGTATTTTCAAAAATTGGTTTTCCAAAAACCCCCTGAATTGAGGTTTGCACTGCAAGTACCTAATTAAGGGAAGTAAAAATCTTTCCAAAAATATATTTGACTCCTATTAGATATAGGATACCCAGAAACCACAAAATATAATTTTAAAAGTTATTTTCCTATTTTATTTAAAAGCTTTTTCTTAAGTCCAGAAATGGTCTTTAATAGGGAAAAAGTATTTTATTGTTTCAAAAATATTTGAGAAAAATCAGGGAAACTCAATGGACATATATTTTCCATATATATGAGTTTAAACACATGGTCATGATCAAAATATTGGACAAAACCTCACAAAACCATTTCTTCCCATTTCAAGGATTTGAAATATTTCTATAGGAAATATTTCCATAAAAATCCAAGAAAATTCTAGCATGTCACATATGACATATTTGATGATCTAACAAAGCCTCCTGCCTTGAAGATCAAGAAAATATCATCAAACCCCCTCAAAACCCTTTCTGTCCAGAACCAAATTTGAACAACTCTACATTGCCAAGTGTGTCCTTTTGATCTGAATTTTCGTGGACATGTTCAAATCCTCAAATGATGACACTACACCAAGTGGTGCATCAAGTAGAAGTGATTTGCTCAACTAGATCTACACAAGTTCATTTCTGCTAATTTCAAGGGTTTACAAAAGTTACATTGTGAACTTTGCCCAAATAATCTCAAGATGGGTGTAAGGCCCTAATTATATGTGCAATTTTACCCTGTGGAGTCTCCTGCCAAATGGAGTTCACTTGCTTAACCAAACAAGCATCAAACACCTTCTGCCATTTTACTAAAACCCCTATTTTGACCTCTTCCACTCTTCTCCATGGCCTCCACTTTTTACCACAGCCCCTCCTAGACCTCTTCTACCTCCAGTAGCAATGGCTGCATCTCAGATCAATAATTGAGGGGTGAAACCACCTCTTTTACCCCTCTGGACAGCCCTTGAACCCCTCTTCCTCACCTCCCTCCTCACTCTAGTGGCCACCCAAGGCATCCAAGGCTTTCCCCACATTATTTACTCCTCCCTAGAGCTACCAGACATGCTTGGACGTGCCCACTTTGCCAAAAAATGGCATGCCGGCCATTTCCACGCTCTGGAGCTCGCTACAGTGCACTCCCGCACTATAGCCGCCCCCTGCCAACCACCTCCGGCCACCTCGGCTCTCCGCCTCACGCCAGCCGATGCTCCTCAACGTCCGCAGCACACTACGCCTCTGTCCCCCTCCTCCTTCTCCCTCCTGCTGCCCTTGCTCGCATGCACGCGGGCCGCCCGAGAGCTTCAATGAGCCGCCTCACACGCGCGGCGCCTCTGGCCCCTCCTGCTTCCTCCCTCTTCTTTCCATCGCTCTAGACCGAACCCATGAGCACCCCAGACATGCCCATGCGCGCCCTCGTGACCCACAGCAACGGCAACGACCTCGCCGGCGCACGGGTCTATGGTGAGCCATAGCTCGCCTACTTAAAGGCCTCCCCGAGCCATCCTTTTGCTCCTACTCGCTCTCTCCCACTCCAAATCGTCCACCCGCACCACCAGTTCATGCCCAGAGACGCCCGAGCTCGAGCCCCGCTGCCTCGGGTCGCTGTCGATCCAGGGGTATAAGCCTCCTCCGCCTCCCCTTTCTCTCGATCTGGAGCCAGAAGACTCCACTGACTCGTTCCTCTTCTTGCACCGCTTCGATTTCAGCCCGGAGTGAGCTATCCATCCACCTCCCGAAGCCTCGCCGCCGGCTTCTTGGTCGCCGGCGAACCACTGCTCCTCGGCGACCGTCACCACCTCCACCCGAAGTGCGCTTCGACGCTGAACACGTCGGTGCCACCTGTTCGCCTCGCCGTGCCCGGAATCACCGCCGGTGAGCTCGCCGTCCTCTCTGGACGGAGGTTGACGACAACGGCCGTGGGGCCCGTTGGTCAGCCTCACATCCTGACAGGGGGGCCTCCCTGTCAGGTTTAAAACTCCACCGCGCGCATTCTTGCTCGCGTAAGTGGAGGCGGGCCGCGCTACTCCCGCGTTTCCATGGAGAAAGCGCCCTCACGAGGAGCCGTCCTTGACATCACCCCCCTATCACCAGCGCAGCTGAGCCGCTGGGCCGGCCCACTGCTATCTCCCGCCCGGGGCGCAGGATAAGGGTAATACCCCTTTTTATCTTTTGATTTCCAGATAAAATTGTAAAAGCTCCCAAATATTCAAATGAACTCCAAATCTAGTGATTCAAATTTCTAGTGACTCTATAAATCATTCCCTACCTCATAGAGGAGCTTGCACATTTTTCCAGAGAAGTTTCCTTCACACTTATTTAGTAAATCCCAATTTTCCTAATTCTGTGATAAACTTTAGAAAATCACAGAGGGCTCAAATTTGATCCAAATGCAATTATTCAAATTCTTAGATGCTTCTAGGTTCCTAACTTAGTTTATGAACATTTTTATTAATACTTTCTGTGCCTCACAAAATAATGAGCCATTTCTTCATATTTGTCAACTTTGCAAATTCATAGGAAAATCATTTGAACTCCAAATCCAGTGAAACCAACTCCTAGATGCTTCTAAAATCATGCCTTGTTAAATAGGTATCTTTGCTCATTTTTCAAAATAATATTTCTGTACACCTCTTGCAAATCCATAAACCCCTTGATTCTATCATATTGAAATGTTCAGAAATAACCATTGATCCGATTCCAATGAAACCACTCTGGTTATTTTTCATATAACCAGGGGAGTCCTAGAAAAGTCAACTTCATATTTTTAGAGCACCTTTATTTTCTGCCTTGTTGTGTTGCTTATTATGGTTGCTTTCAACGATAGTTGACGAAGTAGACGAAATGCTTGGAGTTGTACCAGAGATATTTGAAGACCTCGAAGACTTTGTTAAAACAGGAAAGCAGCCCTTTGACCATGATGAACCATTTTGCATCATGATGGCATTTTTGTTGCTTCACTGAGTACATGATATACCTTGAATAGCAACCTTGCTAGGCTTGCCTCCGTTGCATACTCCATTGATACTTGCATTGTTCATGACTCTGCCCTTGCTTAGAGTTGTGTTGGAGGGTTGTAGAAATATGCTATAGTAAATGGCTACTCAAAGTGGGTCAGGGTTATGCATGGAAAGAAACAAGTGTGGTTTGACATACTTGCAAAAAGCCCAGTGGGTGCCACTAATGCCCCTGGGAGATGATGATGAACTAGGTCACTACTTGGTGGAGAGGTAGTGTACCGAGGCTCGATAAAAGTGTTGTTTATAGAGACGGATTAGATTTAAGATTTGTCGACTGTCCCAACCTTACATGCGCAACCACTCTACCCTTGTATGGGAAAGGGCATTATTGATTACCTAGGTCGATACTAGCTTGGAGCCTGCATTACAAGTGACGGGGGAGAGTTGGTGCTCTCTCTCGGGACGGGGTCGTGCCAGGTAGGGCGGCCAAGAACATTTTTATGGGGCACCGGACACACCGTTGGTATCCCGTGCCAGTGGTATGTGATGAATATGGGAGCAAGGCTCCACAATTTTAAGTTGTGAAATGTTGGGCACGGGGGTTACTACCAATCGAGTGGACTCTATATTAGTATTGTCTAGGGAAAGATAGTGATCAGGTGCTTACCCCGGGTACTTGAGGTACCGCGGGTCGTGGATGACACGGAAGTTCCCCGGATCTTGTGGGTAAAGTGTGCAACCTCTGCAGAGTGTAAAACTATTTGAATAGCCATGTCCACGGTCAAGGACAGTTGGGTGGTGCTGCTTAGACTACGTCCATATGTTTCTGACAAACAACACGGTTTGGTAAAAATATTGACGTGATTCGTGAGTAAGTCACGATGAGCTTGAGCATAAGTTGTTCATAACTCTCTCTCGATGTTGATGTCTGTAACCTCTTGATACTTGTTGCAGACGCATTCATATTCTTGATAAATGTTGATCATACTTGCATGAGAAAAACTAGCTTTCCGCAAAAATGCCAAAATTAGCAGTAGTGCCTTGCATAATTATTCTTTCATCACCCTTGGGTTGCTTGCGAGTACATTCAAAGTACTCATTGGCTTGCCACTGGTTATTTTATCGGCCAGGCATGAAAGAACAGGAGTAAGATGAAGATTTCTTTGGTGGCGAACATGCGAGCTAGGACGCTTCCCAGTCAGAATGCATGTAGGGTTAAGGCAGATGGCATGGGTCCAAGTTGTCAACAAAGATTTCCGCTGCGATGCTATACTCAAGACTTGACCATAATGGTCCTACTTGTGTAATACGTTATGTATGGATGTAAGACTCTTGATATTCAGCTTCTGTGTGTTCAGTGAACATTGATCTCTGGGATCACTGTACACGTGCATTCGGTGAGCACGACTTATGAGTCGGGGTCCCCACACCCTAGGAGATGGGATCTCCAAGGGGGGCGGCGGCCAAGGGGGACTTGCCCCCCAAGCCAAGTGGGGCGCCCCCACCCCTAGGGTTTCCAACCCTAGGCGCAGGGGGAGGCCCATGGGGGGCGCACCAGCCCACCAGGGGCTGGTTCCCCTCCCACTTAAGCCCATGGGGCCCTCCGAGATAGGTGGCCCCACCCGGTGGACCCCCGGGACCCTTCTGGTGCTCCCGTAACAATACCGATTACCCCCCGAAACTTTCCCGATGGCTGAAACTGGACTTCCTATATATAAATCTTCACCTCTAGACCATTCCGGAACTCCTCGTGACGTCCGGGATCTCATCCGGGACTCCGAACAACTTTCGGGTTACCGCATACTAATATATCTACAACCCTAGCGTCACCGAACCTTAAGTGTGTAGACCCTACGGGTTCGAGAGACACGCAGACATGACCGAGACGACTCTCCGGTCAATAACCAACAGCGGGATCTGGATACCCATGTTGGCTCCCACATGTTCCACGATGATCTCATCGTATGAACCACGATGTCGAGGATTCAATCAATCCCATATTCAATTCCCTTTGTCAATCGGTACGTTACTTGCCCGAGATTCGATCGTCGGTATCCCAATACCTCGTTCAATCTCGTTACCGGCAAGTCAGCTCACTCGTACCGTAATGCATGATCCCGTGACCAAACACTTGGTCACATTGAGCTCATTATGATGATGCATTACCGAGTGGGCCCAGAGATACCTCTCCGTCATACGGAGTGACAAATCCCAGTCTCGATCCGTGTCAACCCAACAGATACTTTCGGGGATACCTGTAGTATACCTTTATAGTCACCCAGTTATGTTGTGACGTTTGGTACACCCAAAGCACTCCTACGGCATCCGGGATTTACATGATCTCATGGTCTAAGGAAATGATACTTGACATTGGAAAAGCTCTAGCAAACGAACTACACGATCTTGTGCTATGCTTAGGATTGGGTCTTGTCCATCACATCATTCTCCTAATGATGTGATCCCGTTATCAATGACATCCAATGTCCATAATCAGGAAACCATGACTATCTATTGATCAATGAGCTAGTTAACTAGAGTCTCACTAGGGACATGTTGTGGTCTATGTATTCACACATGTATTATGATTTCTGGATAACACAATTATAGCATGAACAATATACAATTACCATGAACAAGGAAATGTAATAATAACCATTTTATTATTGCCTCTAGGGCATATTTCCAATAGTCTCCCACTTGCACTAGAGTCAATAATCTAGTTACATTGTGATGAATCGAACACCCATAGAGTTCTGATGTTGATCATGTTTTTCTCGCGGAAGAGGTTTAGTCAACGGATCTGCGACATTCAGATCTGTATGTACTTTGCAAATATCTATGTCTCCATCTTGAACATTTTCACGAATGGAGTTGAAGCGACGCTTGATGTTCCTGGTCTTCTTGTGAAACCTGGGATCCTTGGCAAGGGCAATAGCTCCAGTGTTGTCACAGAAGAGAGTGATTGGCCCCGACGCATTGGGTATGACTCCTAGGTCGGTGATGAACTCCTTCATCCAGATTGCTTCATGCGCTGCCTCCGAGGCTGCCATGTACTCCGCTTCACATGTAGATCCCGCCATGACGCTTTGCTTGCAACTGCACCAGCTTACTTCCCCACCATTCAAAATATACACGTATCCGGATTGTGACTTAGAGTCATCCAGATATGTGTCGAAGCTAGCGTCGACGTAACCCTTTACGATGAGCTAGTCGTCACCTCCATATACGAGAAACATATCCTTAATCCTTTTCAGGTACTTCAGGATGTTCTTGACCGTTGTCCAGTGTTCCGTGCCGGGATTACTTTGGTACCTTCCTACCAAACTCACGGCAAGGTTTACATCAAGTTTGGTACACAGCATGGCATACATGATAGACCCTATGGCTGAGGCATAGGGGACGACACTCATCTTTTCTCTATCTTCTGTCGTGGTCGGACATTGAGCTGAGCTCAATTTAACACCATGCAACACAGGCAAGAGCCCCTTCCTGGACTAAACCATATTGAACTTCTTCAATATCTTATCAAGGTATGTGCTTTGTAAAAGACCTATGAGGCGTCTTGATCTATCTCTATAGATCTTGATGCCTAATATGTAAGCAGCTTCTCCAAGGTCCTTCATTGAAAAACACTTATTCAAGTAGGCCTTAATACTGTCCAAAAGTTCTATATCATTTTCCATCAAAAGTATGTCATCCACATATAATATGAGAAATGCTACAGAGCTCCCACTCACTTTCTTGTAAATGCAGGCTTCTCCATAAGTCTGCATAAACCCAAACACTTTGATCATTTCATTAAAGCGAATGTTCCAATTCCGAGATGCTTGCACCAGCCCATAGATGGAGCGCAGGAGCTTGCATACCTTGTTAGCATTCTTAGGATCGACAAAACCTTCCGGCTGCATCATATACAATTCTTCCTTAAGAAAGCCGTTAAGGAATGCCATTTTGACGTCCATTTGCCATATCTCATAATCATAGTATGCGTCAATTGCTAACATGATTCGGACAGACTTCAGCTTCGCTACGGGTGAGAAGGTCTCATCGTGGTCAACCCCTTGAACTTGTCGATAACCCTTAGCGACAAGTCGAGCCTTATAGATGGTAATATTACCATCCGCGTCCGTCTTCTTCTTAAAGATCCATTTATTCTCTATCGATCGCCGATCATCGGGCAAGTCTGTCAAAGTCCATACTTTGTTTTCATACATGGATTCTATCTCGAATTGCATGGCTACAAGCCATTTCTTGGAATCTGGGCCCGCCATTGCTTCTTCATAGCTCAAAGGTTCACCGTTGTCTAACAACATGATTTCCAGGACAGAGTTGCCATACCATTCTGGTGTGGAACGTGTCCTTGTGGACCTTCGAAGTTCAGTAGCAACTTGATCCGAAGTACCTTGATCATCATCATTAACTTCCTCTCTAGTCGGTGCAGGCACCACAGGAACATCTTCCTGAGCTACGCTACTTTCCGGTTCAAGAGGCAGTACTTCATCGAGTTCTACTTTCCTCCCACTTACTTCTCTCAAGAGAAACTATTTCTCCAGAAAGGACCCATTCTTGGCAACAAAGATCTTGCCTTCGGATCTGAGGTAGAAGGTATACCCAATGGTGTCCTTAGGGTATCCTATGAAGACGCATTTTTCCGACTTGGGTTCGAGCTTTTCAGGTTGAAGTTTCTTGACATAGGCATCGCATCCCCAAAATTTTCGAAACGACAGCTTAGGTTTCTTCCCAAACCATAATTCATACGGTGTCGTCTCACCGGATTTAGACGGTGCCCTATTTAAAGTGAATGTAGCTGTCTCTAGAGCGTATCACCAAAATGATAGCGGTAAATCAGTGAGTTACATCATAGATCGCACCATATCCAATAGAGTGCGATTACGACGTTCGGACACACTGTTACGCTGAGGTGTTCCAGGCGGCGTGAGTTGTGAAACGATTCCACATTTCCTTAAGTGCATACCAAATTCGTGAATTAAATATTCTCCCCCACGATCTGATCGTAAGAATTTTATCTTTTGATCACGTTGATTCTCTACCTCATTCTGAAATTCCTTGAACTTTTCAAAGGTCTCAGACTTGTGTTTCATCAAATTCGAAATTCATTAAGAATAAACCATTGACCAGCGGAGCATGACCATAAAACATATCTCTCATATAAATAGAACAACCATTATTCTCGGATTTAAATGAGTAGCCATCTCGTATTAAACGAGATCCAGATACAATGTTCATGCTCAAAGCTAGCACTAAATAACAATTATTGAGGTTTTAAACTAATCCCGTAGGTAAATGTAGAGGTAGCGTGCCGACGGCGATCACATCGACCTTGGAACCATTCCCGACGCGCATCGTCACCTCGTCCTTCACCAGTCTCCGCTTATTCCGCAGCTCCTGTTTTGAGTTACAAATATGAGCAACCGCACCGGTATCAAATACCCAGGAGCTACTATGAGTACTGGTAAGGTACACATCAATTACAGGTATATCACATATACCTTTAGTGTTGCCGGCCTTCTTGTCTGCTAAGTATTTGGGGCAGTTCCGCTTCCAGTGTCCCTTTCCCTTGCAATAAAAGCACTCAGTCTCAGGTTTGGGTCCATTCTTTGACTTCTTCCCGGCAACTAGTTTACCGGCCACGGCAACTCCCTTGCCGTCCTTTTTGAAGTTCTTCTTACCCTTGCCTTTCTTGAAACTAGTGGTTTTATTGACCATCAACACTTGATGTTCCTTTTTGATTTCCACCTCCGCTGATTTCAGCATTGAAAATACTTCAGGAATAGTTTTCACCATCCCCTGCATATTGTAGTTCATCACAAAGCTCTTGTAGCTAGGTGGGAGCGACTGAAGCATTCTGTCAATGATCGCCTCGTCCGGGAGGTTAATGTCCAGCTGGGACAAGCGGTTGTGCAACCCAGACATTTTGAGTATGTGCTCACTGACAGAACTATTTTCCTCCATCTTACAACTGTAGAACTTGTCGGAGACTTCATATCTCTCGACCGGGCATGAGCTTGGAAAACCATTTTCAGCTCTTCGAACATCTCATATGCTCCGTGTTGCTCAAAACACTTTTGGAGCCCCGGTTCTAAGCTGTAAAGCATGCCACACTGAACGAGGGAGTAATCATCAGCACGTGACTGCCAAGCGTTCATAACGTCTTGGTTCTCTGGGATGGGTGCTTGACCTACCGGTGCTTTTAGGACATATGCTTTCTTGGCAGCTATGAGGATGATCCTCAGGTTCCGGACCCAGTCCATATAGTTGCTGCCATCATCTTTCAGCTTGGTTTTCTCTAGGAACACGTTGAAGTTGAGGTTGACATGAGTGTTGGCCATTTGATCTACAAGACATTTTGCAAAGGTTTTTAGACTAAGCTCATGACAATTAACTTCATCTAATCAAATCATTTAATGAACTCCCACTCAGATTAGACATCCCTCTAGTCATCTAAGTGATACAAGATCCGACTCAACTAGACCGTGTCCGATCATCACGTGAGACGGACTAGTCATCATCGGTGAACATCTCCATGTTGATCGTATCTTCCATACGACTCATGTTCGACCTTTCGGTCTCTTGTGTTTCGAGGCCATGTCTGTACATGCTAGGCTCATCAAGTCAACCTAAGTGTTTTTGCATCTGTAAATCTGGCTTACACCCGTTGTATGTGAACGTTAGAATCTATCACACCCGATCATCATGTGGTGCTTCGAGACAACGAACTTTCGCAACGGCGCACAGTTAGGGGGAACACTTTCTTGAAATTATTGTGAGGGATCATCTTATTTACTACTGTCGTTCTAAGCAAATAAGAAGCAAAAACATGATAAACATCAAATGCAATCAAATAGTGACATGATATGGCCAATATCATTTGCTCCTTTTGATCTCCATCTTCGGGGCGCCATGATCATCATCGTCACCGGCATGACAGCATGATCTCCATCATCATGATCTCCATCATCGTGTCTTCATGAAGTTGTCTCGTCATCTATTACTTCTACTACTATGGCTAACAGTTTAGCAATAAAGTAAAGTAATTACATGGCGTTTATGTTGACACGCAAGTCATAAATAAATTAAGACAACTCCTATGTCTCCTGCCGGTTGTCATACTCATCGACATGCAAGTCGTGATTCCTATTACAAGAACATGATCAATCTCATACATCACATATATCATTCATCACATCCTTTTGGCCATATCACATCGCATGGCACATGCTGCAAAAACAAGTTAGACATCCTCTAATTGTTGTTGCAAATTTTTTACGTGGCTGCTATAGGTTTCTAGCAAGAATGTTTCTTACCTATGCCAAAACCACAACGTGATATGCCAATTTCTATTTACCCTTCATAAGGACCCTTTTCATCAAATCCGATCCGACTAAAGTGGGAGAGACAGACACCCGCTAGCCACCTTATGCAACTAGTGCATGTCAGTTGGTGGAACCAGTCTCATGTAAGCGTACGTGTAAGGTTGGTCCGGGCTGCTGTCACATCCCTAGCTCTGGCCTGTTCTGTGCTTGCTTCCATGTGTGCATCATGTCTATATTTCTGAAATTTGAATTGGGGAATTTTCAAAGCCTCAGAATCCTTTTAAAAATGATCAAGATAAAATCGCTTCAAATAAGTCCAAGAAAATGTTCCTGTTATCCTCTGGAAATATTGGCAAGAGGTAAAATCCAAACCAATATTTTTGGTGTCTCAGAA
The DNA here is from genome assembly GCF_018294505.1 of Triticum aestivum. Lineage (NCBI taxonomy): Eukaryota > Viridiplantae > Streptophyta > Magnoliopsida > Poales > Poaceae > Triticum > Triticum aestivum. The sequence goes on from NC_057800.1 coordinate 244,001,238, forward strand.
ACATTTAATTTGGGCATTTGAATTAAATCAATAATTATTTGAATTGGAGTTATATCTACTATTAAATAATTATAGGTCCAATAATTCTGAAATATTTTGTGGGGCATTGTTTTAATTCTTTTAGCTCCTAAAAATATTGTCAGAAGCAAAATAAATTGAATTGGTTTCAAAACCAAATTCAAAACAAACCTGCAAAATAGAAAACTGAAATAATTAGAAAAAGGAGAGAGAGTCTTACCTGGCCCCTTACCTGGCTGGCCCAGTGGACAGCCCAGCCCACTGGCCTGGTGCCAGTCGTCCTCTACCTCTGCCAGTAGGCAGAGGAGGGAGACAGCGCACGCGCGCGCCGTGGCGACACGCCACCTCCCTGCCTGCCTGCGTCCCTCGCCACCGCGACGCCTCGGGCCTTCTCTTCGGCGCCGCCTCGAACCCCTGGACCCCCTCACTCGTCCCCTTCGTCTCTCCTTCGCCTCTCCCTCTCGCACACCCGAACGCCTCCGCCGCCGCCGCTCGCCACCACCGCGGACACCGCCATCCCGGCGACACCCTGAGGTTCCCAAGAGCTCCGACTAGTACCCCTATTCCTCCTCGTCGAGCTGTGCAACGCCGGACGCCCCCGAGCATCTCCACGCCGTCATCTTCAACCTCCCGACGCCGGAGATCTCCATCGCCGCCCCGACTGCTCCGGCCTCTCCCCGAGCCCACTGACCAACCCTGCGGAACCGCTGTGAGCTCCTCTGCCGTTCGCCCCTTTTTCCCGTCGCTCCGCACGTTCCCTAGCGCTAGCGCTGCCGTGCCCGAAGCTCGCTGCCGCCGTGCCTCATCGCCGGTGTGGCTAGAGCCACCACAGCTCGAATCCGAGCACACCGCTGTGCTCAGAGAACTCCCAGGAGCCCGTAGCGCCCACCAGCCCCTCCTCCCATGCACCATAGCGTCAACCCCGCACTCACCCGAACTCCGGCGCTGCCGCGAGCGCACTTCCGGTGAGCTCCGGCGCCCCCGCCACCACCCTCCTGCTCCTTTGGATACGGGAGAGCACGGGCTACGCCCCGGTGGTCTCCGCGAGTCCAGCCGCCGCCTGTAGCTCAAGTCCGGCGAGCCTCCGTCGTTGTTTAGGTCGCCGGCGGGTTAACTCCGGCCGTGCCGACGTGGCACCGTAATTAGTGGCTAATGATGCCACTAACTAACCCCCCCCCTCTCACTGACTACTGGGCCCACGCCCCTAACTAACACTAGTTTAATTTCTGTTTAATATTATCTAATCACTGTGGACCCACACGTCAGAGTTGACCATGATGACGTGGATGTTGACCTGACCCCACCTGTCAGTGAGCTAACAGCCCTGTGTCACTGACGTGTGGCCCCCACACGTCAGGTTTGACCTGGAGGCGCCCAGTTGACATGCTGACGTCATGATGACGTCAGGCTGGCGCATTAATTCAATTACTGGATTTATTTTTATTCAGAAAATTCCAGAAAATGGTATAAACTTCTAAAAATCATAGAAAATTAACCGTAACTCCAAATTAAATAATTTATATATGAAAAATTATCAGAAAAATTCAAGGAATCCATCTGTACCATTTTCATGCATGTTAGAACAACTTATAGATGCTGTTTAGCACAAATCATATAAAGGGCATTTAAATAATCACATATGGAGTTTGAATTTGAATCTTGTATTCAAACCAACTTCATTTAATCTGTTGCTAGTTGCATTAGCTCAAAACACATTCATTTTGCCATGTCATGATCATGCATCATATTGTGCATTGCATTGGTTGTGTTCCCTTTTGTGTTGCCGGTATTTGTCCCCTCTCGATAGACGTGATACCGATGATGTGATCGTTGACACTGATGAAGACTCAATGCTATCTTCAGAAGTGCCAGGCAAGCAAAACCCCCTTGTTCATTCCGATACAATCCTACTCTGTTGCTCCTGCTCTCTTTTACTGCATTAGGACAACACCGATTCATCTGTTACTTGCTGCGGTAGCTGAACCCCTTTATCCTTTGCATGACCTGTCATTGCCACAGTAAATAGATGAAACCCACTAGCATGAGTAGGAGTTGTTTGAGCCCTGTTGTGCCTACTCATTCATGTTTGTTTGTCATGCCTGCTATTTCTTAGAGTTGAGTCAGGTCTGATTCATCGGGGATGAATCAGAGGCGTGTGAACATGTCCTACCATTGAGAGCTAAGTGTGTGAACACGATTTGGTAAAGGTAGCGGTGAGAGGCCATGTAGGAGTACATGGTGGGTTGTCTCATTGCAGCCGTCCTCAGGAACTGAGTTCTGTGTTTGTGATCCATGATTCAGCTACTACCATACATTGGGCCCTGAAATATGACCCCGCTCGACTTCTTATTCACCCTAGTCCTCTGTCCAGGAGTTGCAAGTAGTTTCTGGTGTTTGTAGCTTACTGGAGGCCGTGGACAGCGCTGACCGTAGGGGTGGGCTGTGATGCGGTAGGTACGTGGCACGGTGTACCGGATGCCCGTTTGGTATCTCGGGAACCCTGTTCACATCGTTTGGGGCTGTGAGCGAAACTCCGGCCGGATCTCCTCATGGATGGAACCCGAATAGGCGATAAACCTGGACTAGAGACTTGAGTGTTTAGGTAGGTCGTGGTCTACACCCACGTCGGCTTTTGCTTGAAGTCTGCCGAGCACATGTCGTGTGCAGACGCTAAGTGGTGGAAACATGTATGAAGAAGTACACCCCTGCAGGGTTAACATCATCTATTCGAATAGCCGTGTCCGCGGTAAAGGACTTCTGGGTTGCTTATATCAGTTCATAGACAAGTGAAAGTGGATACTCTAAAATACGCAAGATAAGCGTGAGTGCTATGGATGGCGTTCTCGTAGGGAGACGGGAGCGGTTCCATAGTGGTGTATTGATATGGTGAATATGTGGACTCGTGTGCGCCACCTCAAAAGAGTTACATTGTAGTCGTAGTTTAGGATAGCCACCGAGTCAAAGCTGGCTTGCTGCAGTTAAACCCCACCATCCCCTTTGTTGATAATGATGCATATGTAGTTAGTTCTGATGTAAGTCTTGCTGGGTACATTTGTACTCACGTTTGCCTATTTTATGTTTTTGCAGAGAGACTTCAGTCTCACTATTAGTTCCGCTTGGACTTCGACGTTTAGCTTGTTACCTCAGCTACGATCTTGTGCCCTCGGCAGGATCTGGTAGATAGTCAGGCTTCTCAGCCTTTTTCATTTATAGATGTCTGTACTCAGACATGATAGCTTCCGCTTGTGCTTTGATTTGTATGCTCTGATTGTTGGGTCATGAGACCCCTGTTTGTAATATCTCGCTCCTCGGAGCCTAATGAATAAACTACTTGAGTCGTAGAGTCATTTTGTGATGCCATGTTGTATTGCACATATCGAGCATATTGTGTGTATGTTATTGAAATGCTTGGTATGTGTGGGATCTGACTATCTAGTTGTTTATCTTTAGTAGCCTCTCTTACCGGGAAATGTCTCCTAGTGTTTCCACCGAGCCATGGTAGCTTGCTACTGCTCCGGAACACTTAGGCTGGCCGGCATGTGTCCTTCTTCGTTCCTGTGTCTGTCCCTTCGGGGAAATGTCACGCGATGAATACCGGAGTCCTGTTAGCCCGCTACAGCCCGGTTCACCGGAGTCCTGCTAGCCCAGTGCTACAGCCTAGATTCACTCGCTGATGACCGACACGTTCGATGCTGGGTCATGGATGCCTGTCCCTGTAAGTCTGTGCCACTTTGGGTTTACGACTAGCCATGTCAGCCCGGGCTCCTTATCATATGGATGCTAGCGACACTGTCATATACGTGTGCCAAAAGGCGCAAACGGTCCCGGGCAAAGGTAAGGCGACACCCGTGGGAATACCGTGCGTGAGGCCGCAAAGTGATATGAGGTGTTACATGCTAGATCGATGTGGCATTGAGTCGGGGTCCTGACAGCGTTGGTATCAGAGCTTGACTGCCTGTAGGATTACCAAGCCAAACTGGTCGAAGTTGAGTCTAGAAATTCTTTAGTTATATAAGGGAATTGATTGTGGGATGGAACGTAAGGCTCTTTTTACTCCTTATACCTTATGCCCTTCTGATCTGAGTCATCTTATCTTTCCTACGGGGATTAAGAACTAGGCTATCTCTTCTTTCTATCAGGATCACGTGTTACTAATCCGTAGACTTATAGATTGTTGGATTTAAGTCTCAGTTCAGTTCCTACTACTTCCGTATGTTAATTATTGATCTCGAGACCTGATATTGTGCTTCTGAGTGGTTATGCCACCATTTTTGTGAATGTCTCAAATCTCTTCTGAGCATTTACAGCCGTTATGCTGTCCGAGTCACCCCAGGTTTCTGAATAGTCTGAAGCATTTGCAAAATTCCTTCCTCCCATTCCGATGTTCCTTTGGGCCAGATTAACACACTAATCGGTGAGTTGAGGTAAATTATTGCCTTGACATATATGTTGGAGCTATTATTATGACCCTAGGTGTTTTAGGGAGTCACCTAGTAATCTAGCAATGTTTGTGATCCCAAGTGTGATGACTCTGGCTTTTATTCTCGAAAGCGTCCGTGATGCTACTTAGTAATAGGTATTCTATTCCTAGGTTTTGAACCTGAGATCCACCCTACTTACTTCATGTTGATAGTAATTGCTAGCTCCTTTAGGATATTAGTAACCTTTGCGATAGTCCTCGAGGTTCGTGGTACATCCTTCTTCCAAATACCATGAACTACTTATGGCAGAAGTTCCTCGTTGAACTGAAATATCACAACAGGATTATTCCTGATGAGTTCTCCATTATTGTGGCTCTGCCAGTTCTACCTTTCTGCATGGGTTATCCGGAAGAAATATGTTGAACTTGGTTCGACATACTAATCTATGCATCCCAACTCAGAAAATTATATGTTCCTTTGAGTTGTTCTCTTTAGTTGCATTCCTGACCCTCGTCTATCAATTGATAGTCAAGAGTATGCGTGCGTTCGTTTATCGATGCCTATTACTCTTGTGGTCCGTCAAGCCATTCTATCGCTGAATGACTTGGAGAAACAAACTCCAGTACCTCATCCATATCTAGGATTGGGTCAAAGTAATTGTGCTCCGCAGATCAAAATGCCAACCCAGCTTTTGGTTCTGTTCTACCTTGGAGTATTACCCCTTTATGTCAGAATTGTCATGAGAACTGCACCAACTCTCATGAATTTTGACGTAGTGATACTTCTCACCATCATTACTCATTCCTCGGTTCTGTGTGGTTATAACCGGAATGTCGACAAGTGAATCGTGATGTGTGAAATCAATACGCCTAGCAACCTCGTTGCTGGGTAGTTAAAGGACAATAATTTCATTCTTAGCGTGTCGGTTTTGAATCATCATTCTAAGGTTGATCATGCTACCTAGTCCATTCTCCTGGTTCACTCCTCGATCGATGAGTTAGGATTATTTCAAATCCTTGCTCTATTGATCATATCGTCTTGCCCTGAAAAGCAAGATTGTTCTCGAGCTTAGTAACATACCGGTGGTTCGTGATTTTCTGAATATCTTCTCAGAAGTATTACTAGGTTGTCACCTGACCGCTATGTTGAGTTCGTGATCAAGTTGGTTTATCCTGTAAACCACCCTTCTCCAAGAATCCGTGTTGGATACCCTGAGCTAGTTGGATAAGCTAAACAACAACTTGGAGAGTTGGAAGATAAAAGCTTGTCCGACTTAGTTCATGTTAAGGGATATCTTTTTGTGTGTGTGTGTTGAAGAAAGATGATATCTTCATCAATTGGTCCTTGTGAACAATTGTTGGATCTATTATCTTACCCAACCTTTGATTGAGTATGGGCTATCATCCAATCAGACCAGAACCAACGATATTCGTAATGTTGTCTTACTCGTGGTTGATCCCTCGAGCATACACCATTATATCTTTTGGGTCTGACCAATGCTATCACTTGTTCACTTAACTATAGAATTCCTTATAAAAGGAAACCCAGATGAATTGTTGTTGTGCCCAATGACAACATCCTTGTCTTCTTCATAATTTTGCTGAACATTAAGCTAGTGTTGGAAACTTTTGAAAGCATTTGTTCATGCTAGCTCATGAAGCATATGTTCGGATGTAAGAAGTGACTTCCTCTAGTTCGTGTGCATTTGATGCAAGTTGCCGCCGTGGACTCGAGAAAGTCAATGTTGCTTCCTCTGGAATCATCGCAAGTCAGTCATGCACACGTGCAAAGTATTCTGTGGTCTGGAGACTTGCAACCTTCATTCCATATGTGTATCCTAACACACCAAGCCACTGACTGATTTGTTCAAGGAGAAGGAGTATCTTTATAAGAGCTAATCCGGACTTATGAAAGAACTTCGATATCCTCGCTGATGGTTCCCAACCAGAACTCGGTAGTGTTTTTATTGTAAGACTACCCTGTGATCATGTTTTCCTGGAACATCGTGTTCACACGTGCGTAGCAGAACCAGCTCATGTTTTGGAGCTTGCTATCGTAGTTCATCTTCCGAGAATCCCGCAACGTCATCTCATCAATTTGTGTTGCAAACTTTCATTTTTCTTCCTGGACTTGATGAGTCTGGAATATCCTGACACCAACCAGATCTGAATCTCAGGCAGATATGATGGTTGAATATTTCCCAAGAATTATAATATTGGTCGCGCGATAACCGGTAAAGTGGATGTCGTGGCCAACACACCCAGCCGGAAGACCTATTATTATAATATCTTGATTGATGAAGTTGGTCACCCCCCATAGGGATTTCGTAGGGTTGACTCCCTAGTTGCCCCTATGGATTTTTGCGCTCCGAAGTCCGACCTTTTACTTGATGTTCTAGATATCAAACCATATCTATGAATGGGTTACACTAGCACATCAAGGAGAACATTAGAAGCGGAGTGCTAAATGTCTCTCGGTCGATCTTCCAGATTTTATTTCCTTGGCCCCGCCAAGGGTGAAATCTGAGAAAGTGTTATCCTCCTTTGCATCTGCATCGTCCATCGCTATTCATCATGGTAGTATGTTGTGTTGCCAGGATCCTTGACACGAATATTGGTAAAATCCTGATGAATATGGAAATGCTCAAGTTCTTGAGAGCACGCACAAGCGCTAGGTGTTATCATCGACACTAACTGGAGTGCTCTCAGTTTCCTCAGCAATGCTATAACCATTCCAATAGTGGAATAACTCTCTATTGTTGAGCCTCTCCCCAGATACTAGAATCATTCCCAGCATTTGCATTTTGTTCCCAGCTTGCACCGCCAATGTGCCATTCTACCATGGGTCTCTTCCATTTCCGGTGATAAGCAAATTCATCCATTACGTTGTCTTCAACAAGGTAATCCACATCATCCAAGTCCGAGTATGCCATTCTACCGACCCCCGCCAATCGATTGCTGTGATTTGCCTTAGGCTGATATAGAGAGTCTCAATGAACTCTATATCAAAGGTAATTCTTTTTGCCACTTAAGATAATAATCTACGAATCACCCTTCTCCAGGATGTTTCGTCGTGGTATCATGGCAATTCCAACTCCTTGCTACGTTGACAACCGATCACCACATTCTTAAGTCTGGAATTGTTGTCTACCTAGTGAACCTCGTCACCTGCTCCACTCCATCCCTCCAGAGGTATGCTTCGTCTCTCAGCTCGAGAGATGTTGCTATGTCATTCCGGGAGTTAATCCTGAGTGGTTCGATCTTCGAAAGATCAGTCCTTCTAGAGTCTCCTTCTTCCCTCCATGTCATGTTGACAGGATTTCTCAGAGCAAGACGACAAGACAAAGATGGTGAATGAATCAACGTTCCTATGAAGTGCAACCTAGATCGTGAAGATTGTACTAGTTGCGTTCCCCCTTCACCTTACCCTACGCTCGAATCTCGAGACGAGATTCTTGTTTAGTGGGGGTGAGTTGTCACATCCCTAGCTTTACCCTGGCCTTGGACTAGCTTGGTTGCTGCATCATGTTTAAATTCAAATGAAATTTGAACTGAGGAATTCAGAAGCCTCAAAACCCTAATTAAAAGAAGGGCAAGCACCCTTTAAATTGCATTCTGTGAATCCAAAATGCCCTAAATATAGTTTTGTGAATTTTGGCAAGAGTTATATATCAAACCAAAATTCTGGAATATTTTTAAGGAATTATTTGGTCTCTGAATTTAAATCAATAATCTATTTGAATTTGGGGATATATTCATAATATATAATGAATATATTTTCAAATGCTTTGAAATGTTTTATGTACTTTTGGAATAGTCCAGAGAGGTAACATAAAATATTTCAGAATGTTTTGGCACTGTATGAATTATTTTGAATTTGAAAAACAGTGGCAAAAATAAAATAAAAAGGGAAACAGAAACAGAAAAAAATAAAAAGGAGGAAGGACTACCTGGCGCTCACCTGTGCTGGCCCAGCCCCCCCCCCTGTGCAGCCCCCCCAGCCGGCCCAGCCCACCTCCCCCCTTGTCCTCTTCTTCCTCTGCCAGTAGGCAGAGGCGAGGCGTGGCGCGCGCCCGAAGAGCTCCGGCCACCTCCTGCTTCGCCGTGGCAGCCTCCCCCGACTCCCTCGCGACGCCACGGAGACGCCTCGACCCCTCGACCGCCTCTCTCTTCCCCTGGACCCTGTTCCCTCCTCTGCTTCCCTCCCCGCGCACACCACCGAGCGGAACTCGCCGTTCATCGTCGCCGTACCCATGGCCACCGGCCACCCCTAGCCCTCGCCGACAGCCCCAGGAAGCTCCGCCGGTCCTCCTCTGCCTCCCCACCGATCCACAGCCCTCCGGAAGCCTTGCATCGCCGCCATCCGCGTCGCCTTCTACTCGGACCCGCCGGCCATCTTCGTCAAATTCGCCGGCTCCGGACCGTCTCCGACCTCGCCGAGCGTTCCTCGTCATCCACCCGTGAGTCCCTGCTACGTTTCCCCTCTCTCCCCGTTGGTTTCCCGTGCAATAGCCATGCTAGCCACCGTACCGAGCGCCGCCGTCCGCCATGGACGCCGGGCATGGCACTGACGTGCTGTTGCGGCCAGTCCGACGGGCCTAGCGTGCTCCAGCTGCCCCAGGAGTCCCGCATAGCCCCTCCAGCCAGCCCCCTAACGCTCCCGTAACCTCGTTCCGGCCAAACCCGAGCTCCGGCAGCCGCCGCGGCCTCCACTCCGGCGAGCTCCGGCCACCCCGCGCCTCCCGCATGCCTCCTTTGGATGCGCGCAAGCAAGGGCAACCCTCTGGTGCCCTTGGCTTGGCCCAAAACCGCTCGCAGCGCCACTCCGGCGAGCTCCCGCCGCAGTTTTGGTCGTCGCCGGCCGAACTCCGGCGACTGCCGACGTGGCACGCCTAATTAGCACTAATGACCCTGTTAAACTAACCCCGTGGCACTGACAGTGGGCCCCGTAGCGGGTCAAAGCCCGGGTCAACGCGGGATTAGCCCCTGTGTCACTGACGTGTGGACCCCACACGTCAGGTTTGACCTGGACCGCCCGTTGACCTGCTGAGGTCAGCATGAGGTCATGCTGACGCCATAATTCATTTTCTGGGAATTATTTTAATTCTAAATATTCAGGAAAATTCCAGAAAATGCCTAAAACTTCAATAAATCATAGAAAATTAACCGTAACTCCAAATTAAATAAATTATATATGAAAAATTATCAGAAAAATTCAAGGAATACATTTGTACCATTTTCATGCATGTTAGAACAACTTATAGCTGCTGTTTAGCACAAATCATATAAAGGGCATTTAATAATCACATATGGAGTTTGAATTTGAATCTTGTATTCAAACCAACTTCATTTAATCTGTTGCTAGTTGCATTAGCTCAAAACACATTCATTTTGCCATGTCATGATCATGCATCATATTGTGCATTGCATTGATTGTGTTCCTTTCTGTGTTGCCGGTATTTGTCCCCTCTCGATAGACGTGATACCGATGATGTGATCGTTGACACTGATGAAGACTCAATGTTATCTTCAGAAGTGCCAGGCAAGCAAAACCCCCTTGTTCATTCCGATACAATCCTACTCTCTCGCTCCTGCTCTCTTTTACTGCATTAGGACAACACCGATTCATCTGTTACTTGCTGCGGTAGCTGAACCCCTTTATCCTTTGCATGACCTGTCATTGCCACAGTAAATAGATGAAACCCACTAGCATGAGTAGGAGTTGTTTGAGCCCTGTTGTGCCTACTCATTCATGTTTGTTTGTCATGCCTGCTACTGCTTAGAGTTGAGTCAGGTCTGATTCATCGGGGATGAATCAGAGGCGTGTGAACATGTCCTACCATGTGTGAGCTAAGTGTGTGAACACGATTTGGTAAAGGTAGCGGTGAGAGGCCATGTAGGAGTACATGGTGGGTTGTCTCATTGCAGCCGTCCTCAGGAACTGAGTTCTGTGTTTGTGATCCATGATTCAGCTACTACCATACATTGGGCCCTGAAATATGACCCCGCTCGACTTCTTATTCACCCTAGTCCTCTGTCCAGGAGTTGCAAGTAGTTTCTGGTGTTTGTAGTATGCTGGAGGCCGTGGACAGCGCTGACCGTAGGGGTGGGCTGTGATGCGGTAGGCACGTGGCCGGTGTACCGGATGCCCGTTTGGTGTCTCGGAACCCTGTTCACATCGTTTGGGGCTGTGAGCGAAACTCCGGCCGGATCTCCTCATGGATGGAACCCGAATAGGCGATAAACCTGGACTAGAGACTTGAGTGTTTAGGTAGGTCGTGGTCTACACCCACGTCGGCTTTCGCTTGAAGTCTGCCGAGCACATGTCGTGTGCAGACGCTAAGTGGTGGAAACATGTATGAAGAAGTACACCCCTGCAGGGTTAACATCATCTATTCGAATAGCCGTGTCCGCGGAAAAGGACTTCTGGGTTGCTTATATCAGTTCATAGACAAGTGAAAGTGGATACTCTAAAATACGCAAGATAAGCGTGAGTGCTATGAATGGCGTTCTCGTAGGGAGACGGGAGCGGATCCATAGTGGTGTATTGATATGGTGAATATGTGGACTCGTGTGCGCCACCTCAAAGAGTTACATTGCAGTCGTAGTTCAGGATAGCCACCGAGTCAAAGCTGGCTTGCTGCAGTTAAACCCCACCATCCCCTTTGTTGATAATGATGCATATGTAGTTAGTTCTGATGTAAGTCTTGCTGGGTACATTTGTACTCACGTTTGCCTATTTTATGTTTTTGCAGAGAGACTTCAGTCTCACTAGTAGTTCCGCGTGGACTTCGACGTTTAGCTTGTTACCTCAGCTACGATCTTGTGCCCTCGGCAGGATCTGGTAGATAGTCAGGCTTCTCAGCCTTTTTCATTTATAGATGTCTGTACTCAGACATGATAGCTTCCGCTTGTGCTTTGATTTGTATGCTCTGATTGTTGGGTCATGAGACCCATGTTTGTAATATCTCGCTCCTCGGAGCCTATTGAATAAACTACTTGAGTCGTAGAGTCATGTTGTGATGCCATGTTGTATTGCACATATCGAGCATATTGTGTGTATGTTATTGAAATGCTTGGTATGTGTGGGATCTGACTATCTAGTTGTTTATCTTTAGTAGCCTCTCTTACCGGGAAATGTCTCCTAGTGTTTCCACTGAGCCATGGTAGCTTGCTACTGCTCCGGAACACTTAGGCTGGCCGGCATGTGTCCTTCTTCGTTCCTGTGTCTGTCCCTTCGGGGAAATGTCACGCGATGAATACCGGAGTCCTGTTAGCCCGCTACAGCCCGGTTCACCGGAGTCCTGCTAGCCCAGTGCTACAGCCTGGATTCACTCGCTGATGACCGACACGTTCGATGCTGGGTCATGGATGCCTGTCCCTGTAAGTCTGTGCCACTTTGGGTTTACGACTAGCCATGTCAGCCCGGGCTCCTTATCATATGGATGCTAGCGACACTGTCATATACGTGTGCCAAAAGGCGCAAACGGTCCCGGGCAAAGGTAAGGCGACACCCGTGGGAATACCGTGCGTGAGGCCGCAAAGTGATATGAGGTGTTACATGCTAGATCGATGTGGCATTGAGTCGGGGTCCTGACAGCAACCATCCAACTTCATGCCTCGCGCCTCCCAAAGCCGCCTGTGTCTGGACCGTCCGTCCCCTTCTATCACCAACTCATCATTTCCAGAAAGCCATCGGATGCCGCTCGCCGCAAGCGCCACTCATCAGGCTAGCATAATGATGGAGGCGGGTGAAAGGGGAGTGCATCTACATAACCTTGTAGATCGCGAGCGGAAGCGTTCAAGTGAATGGGGTTGATGGAGTCGTACTCGTCGTGATCCAAATCACCGATGACCAAGTGCCGAATGGACGGCACCTCCGCGTTCAACACACATTGTGTAGGGAAGACGTCTCCTCCTTCTTGATCCAGCAAGGGAAGGAGAGGTTGATTGAGATCCAGCAGCACGACGGCGTGGTGTTGGAAGTAGCGATGATCTCGGCAGGGCTTCGCCAAGCTCCAACGAGAGAGAGAGAGAGAGAGAGAGAGAGAGAGAGAGAGAGAGGTGTTACGAGGGGAGAGGGAGGCGCCAGGGACTTGGGTGCGGCTTCCCTCCCTCCCCCCCACTATATATAGGGCCCCTAGGGGGGGCGCCAGCCCTAGGAGATGGGATCTCAAGGGGGGCGGCGGCCAAGGGGACTTGCCCCCAAGCCAAGGGGGCGCCCCCCACCCCTAGGGTTTCCAACCCTAGGCGCAGGGGGAGGCCCATGGGGGGTGCACCAGCCCACCAAGAGCTGGTTCCCCTCCCACTTCAGCCCATGGGGCCCTCCGGGATAGGTGGCCCCACCCGGTGGACCCCCGGGACCCTTCCGGTGGTCCCGGTACAATACCGATTACCCCAGAAACTTTCCCGATGGCCGAAACTGGACTTCCTATATATAAGTCTTCACCTCCGGACCGTCCGGGATCTCATCCGGGACTCCAAACAACTTTCGGGTTACCGCATACTAATATCTCTACAACCCTAGCGTCACCAAACCTTAAGTGTGTAGACCCTACGGGTTCGGGAGACACGCAGACATGACCGAGATGACTCTCTGGTCAATAACCAACAGCGGGATCTGGATACCCATGTTGGCTCCCACATGTTCCACAATGATCTCATCGGATGAACCACGATGTCGAGGATTCAATCAATCCCGTGTTCAATTCCCTTTGTCAATCGGTACGTTTACTTTGCCCGAGATCCGATCGTCGGTATCCCAATACCTCGTTCAATCTCATTACCAGGCAAGTACTTTACTCGTACCGTAATGCATGATCCCATGACCCAAACACTTGGTCACATTGAGCTCATTATGATGATGCATTACCAAGTGGGCCCAGAGATACCTCTCCGCCATACGGAGTGACAAATCCCAGTCTCGATCCATGTCAACCCAACAGATACTTTTGGGGATACCTGTAGTATACCTTTATAGTCACCCAGTTAAGTTGTGACGTTGGTACACCCAAAGCACTCCTATGGCATCCGGGAGTTACACGATCTCATGGTTAGGAAATGATACTTGACATTGGAAAAGCTCTAGCAAACGAACTACACGATCTTGAGCTATGCTTAGGATTGGGTCTTGTCCATCATCATTTCTAATGATGTGATCCGTTATCAATGACATCCAATGTCCATAGTCAAGAAACCATGACTATCTATTGATCAACGAGGTAGTTAACTAGAGGCTCACTAGGGACATGTTGTGGTCTGTGTATTCAATGTATTACGATTTCCGGATAACACAATTATAGCATGAACAATAGACAGTTACCATGAACAAGGAAATATAATAATAACCATTTTATTATTGCCTCTAGGGCATATTTCCAACATCTCCCTCATATGAAACTGCAATAGTGATTACCGGTCTTGTTAATGATTGCCTAGGACAATTCCGCATACTGATCCACCATTATTCCACACTCGCTATTTATAATATTTAGTAATATATTCTAACTTTATGATAACATCACCTACTTTTATATTTTATCTCTCCGATATCATACAAAGTTATCCTCTTCATACCCACAGCATAGTTTTATTTCTCGTTGCTAGTTGGAAGCAAACGTTCGGTGTACGTAGAGTCATATCACTGGCAGATAGGGCTTGAGAGAATATTGATCTTACCTTTATCTCCTTGTGGGTTCGACACTCCATACTTATCACTTCCACCTTTGGAAATTGCTACTATGATTCCTTGCACTTGGGGATTATTACTGACCAGAAACTGGCTTCGGTAGGAGCGCTAGAGGAAGAAATCAACAAGTTGAAGTCGTCTCTCACTGAATCCAATCGAGAGGCGACTCGTCTGAAAAAAGATAAAGTGGCTCTGAACGACCAGCTGGAAAGCATGACTCGTAGGAGGAACGATTTGGAGGCTTGTCTGAAATCTCTCGCCAAGAAACTCTTTCTTATGCTCGAAGGTACCCCCTTTTACCCGATTGTTTGACTGTTTGCAAGTTAGTCCCGACCAGTTGACTCATTAACTCCTTGACTCTGCAGAATTCTGCCAAAACTTTGAAGAAGAGACTAGACAGATCGAGATGGGCTTGGACCCTATCCTTTCTCCAGTCGGCGACGAGGCTGCCATGAATGTGCTTCGACTGGAATCCCGCGTCACCAGTGTTACAAGTTATCTTGCTCGTCCGAAGGTGGTCGTTTCACGCATCGACTCATCGCTCTAGCCAAGGGCAACTCTTCAGAATGATCTCGAGTCTCTGATGACTCGGCTCAATGAGGTCCTCGGTCGAGTGCAGGAATGGAAGAAGTCCTCTGCTCGATGCGGTGCTGACGTGGCTTTGTCACTGGTCAGGGTCCACTGCAAAGAGGCACGAGAAGACCCTCCAGTCCTTCATGGTCATCAACACAAAAAGGCACGACTTCGAGTCCTTCATGGAGACTTTCATTGCTGCTGCCACTCGGATCGCTGACAGGATTGATTTGGACGAGTTCGTCGAGCCTGTGAGTCCTCCTCCTGCCGAGTGAACAAACTTGATACTTGAACTTGCTTTAAATTTGCCTCGGAATGCTGAGTGGTTTTTGTAACCGTTAAACTCCTTCGGGCCTGACGCTCGAGTACTTTTATCTTCGTCCTGAAACTTTTGTGATTTTATCCGATCTTGGTTTGTCTTCTGCATGTGCTTGCATTCGCCTTTGAGCGGAACTTATTCTTCACTCGGAATATTCTTTGAGATGCAACTCTGAGGGAGATATCCCAGTTGATCTGCACCTCGTCGTCCTTGCGTATAGGGATGGAGTGCTTATTGTACTTGTGGCACAGCTCTGAGGAGAGGTTTGCAATCAACCTGCACCTCGTCGTCCTTGCGGATAGGGATGGAGCGCACATTGTACTTGTGGCGCAGCTCTGAGGAGAGGTTTGCAATCGACCTGCACCTCGTCATCCTTGCAGATAGGGATGGAGCACACTATGTACTTGTGGTGCAGCTCTGAGGAGAGGCTTGCAATCGACCTGCACCTCGTCGTCCTTGCGGATAGGGATGGAGCGCACATTGTACTTGTGGCGCAGCTCTGAGGAGAGGTTTGCAATCGACCTGCACCTCGTCGTCCTTGCGGATAGGGATGGAGCGCACATTGTACTTGTGGCGTAGCTCTGAGGAGAGGTTTGCAATCGACCTGCACCTCGTCGTCCTTGCGGATAGGGATGGTTTTTCAACTTAGGCGAGTACTAGACTACAGCTAAGCCCCCGAGTGTGAGGTTTGCTCATCACTCGGTAGGATTTTTGAAACTTAGGCGAGCACTGGACTGCAGCTAAGCCCCCAAGTGTGAGGTTTGCTCATCACTCGGTAGGATTTTTGAAACTTAGGCGAGCACTGGACTGCAGCTAAGCCCCCGAGTGTGAGGTTTGCTCCTCACTCGGTAGGATTTTTGAAACTTAGGCGAGCACTGGACTGCAGCTATAAGCCCCCGAGTGTGAGGTTTCCTCATCACTCGGTAGGATTTTTGAAACTTAGGCGAGCACTGGACTGCAGCTAAGCCCCCGAGTGTGAGGTTTGCTCATCACTCGGTAGGATTTCTGAAACTTAGGCGAGCACTGGACTGTAGCTAAGCCCCCGAGTGAGAGGTTTGCTCATCACTCGGTAGGATTTCTGAAACTTAGGCGAGCACTGGACTGCAGCTAAGCCCCCGAGTGAGAGGTTTGCTCATCACTCGGTAGGATTTTTGAAACTTAGGCAAGTAATGGACTGCAGCTAAGCCCCCGAGTGAGAGGCTTGCTCATCGCTCGGTAGGATTTTTTCAACTTAGGCGAGTATTGGACTGCAGCTAAGCCCCCGAGTGAGAGGCTTGCTCATCACTCGGTAGGATTTTTGAAACTTCGGCGAGTACTAGATTGCAGCTAAGCCCCCGAGTGAGAGGCTTGCTCATCACTTGGTAGGATTTTTTCAACTTAGGCGAGCACTGGACTGCAGCTAAGCCCTCGAGTGAGAGGTTTGGTCATCACTCGGTAGGATTTTTGTAACTTAGGCGAGTACTGGACTGCAGCTAAGCCCTCGAGTGAGAGGCTTGCTCATCACTCGGTAGGATTTTTTTCAACTTAGGCGAGTACTGAACTGCAGCTAAGCCTCCAAGTGAGAGGCTTGCTCATCATTCGGTAGGATTTTTTCAACTTAGGCGAGTACTGGACTGCAGCTATGCCCCCGAGTGAGAGGCTTTCTCATCACTCGGTAGGATTTTTTCAACTTAGGCGAGTACTGGACTGCAGCTAAGCCCCCGAGTGAGAGGCTTGCTCATCACTCGGTAGGATTTTTTCAACTTAGGCGAGTACTGGACTGCAGCTAAGCCCCCGAGTGAGAGGCTTGCTCATCACTCGGTAGGATTTTTTTCAACTTAGGCGAAACGGATTCGCGACTAAGCCACCCACTGGGGGATTTCATAAACAAGCGTAAGCAATCGACAATCATTTTAGAAGATTGTAAAAACTCTTGTCTTTGATAAACAAACTACAAAGGTGCTTCTTATTGCATCCCAATAGACTAAGTGCTTAAGTATAAAAGCGGCGGAGCAGCTCCGCATTCCAAGCTCGCGGCTCATCTTTCTTGTGCTCGACGTTGTAGAGGTGGTACGCTCCATTGTGGAGCACTCTGGTGACAACGAAGGGGCATTCTCAGGCAGGAGCAAGCTTGTGAGGTTTCTGCTGATCCACTCGGAGAACCAAGTCTCCCTCTTGAAATGCTCGACACCTCACGTTTCTGGCATGGAATCGATGCAGGTCTTGCTGATAGATGGTTGATCGGATCAAGGCCATCTCTCTTTCTTCTTCCAGGAGATCGACTGCATCTTGTCGTGCCTGTTCTGCTTCTTCTTCTTCTAAGGAAAGCTCGACTCGAGGTGCATTGTGGAGCAAGTCACTCGGAAGTACAGCTTCGGCACCATAAACCAAGAAAAAGGGGGTTCTGCCAGTCGATCGATTGGGAGTTGTCCTCAATCCCCACAATACTGATGGAAGTTCATCGACCCAGGCTCCTGCTACGTGTTTGAGGTCACGCATCAGTCGGGGTTTCAGTCCTTTGAGAATCAATCCATTTGCTCTTTCAGCTTGCCCATTCGACTGGGGGTGGGCCATTGAGGCATAGTCGACTCGAGTACCTTGGGAAGCACAGAAAGTTCTGAACTCATCAGAATCGAATTTTGACTCGTTGTCAGTGATGATGCTATGTGGAACACCATATCTGAATGTTAACTCTCTGATGAAGCTGACAACAGTAATGGCTTCAAGGTTCTTGATAGGCTTGGCTTCAATCCACTTGGTGAACTTGTCGAATGCTACAAGCACATGAGTGAATCCACTCCTACCAGTCCTCAGAGGTCCAACCATGTCCAATCCCCAAACAGCAAAGGGCTAGATGAGTGGAATGGTCTTCAGGGCCGACGCAGGCTTGTGAGACATGTTGGAGTAAAACTGGCAACCTTCACATTTGTCGACTATTTCTTTTGCCATGTCATTTTCCCGTGGCCAGTAAAATCCCGCTCGGTATGCTTTGGCCACAATGGTCCGAGAGGATGCATGGTGACCACAGGTCCCCGAGTGGATGTCATTGAGGATCACTCGACCTTCTTCAGGTGTTATGCATTTCTGGCAAACTCCAGTCACACTTTCTCTGAACAACTGTCCTCTTATCACAGTAAAGGCTTTAGATCGACGGACGATCTGTCGAGCCTCTTCTTCATCCTCTGGGAGTTCCTTTCTAAGAATGTACGCGATATATGGTACTGTCCAATCGGGGGTGATGACCAAAACCTCCATAATCAAATCGACCACGGCTGGAACCTCGATTTCAGTCGGATCGGTGACACTCTTCGGCTGCGGGGGCTCTTCAGTGAAGGGATCTTCTTGAACTGAAGGTGTATGGATATGCTCCAGGAACACATTGCTAGGAATGGCTTCCCTTTTGGAGCCTATCTTTGCCAGATCATCGGCTGCTTGATTTTTCAGTCGAGGGATGTGATGGAGCTCTAACCCCTCAAACCTCTTTTCTAACTTTCTCACTGCATTGCAATAACCAGTCATAGCTAGGCTTCTGACGTCCCACTCCTTCATCACCTGATTGACCACTAAATCCGAGTCGCCATAGACCATGAGGCGACGGACGCCGAGTGAAATGGCCATACGCAACCCGTACAGAAGTGCTTCATATTCAGCTTCATTGTTGGAGGAATCAAAGTGAATCTGGAGAACATAGCTGAGTTTGTCACCACAGGGGGATACCAACACCACCCCAGCACTGGAACCATTCAGCACCTTGGGCCCATCGAAGAACATGGTCCAATGCTCCGAGTGAATTTGGGCCGGAAGTTGATGTTTGATCCACTCGGCGAGGAAATCAGCTATTGCTTGGGACTTGATAGCTTTATTTGCCTCAAATTTGATGTCCAGGGGAAGGAGTTCAATCGCCCACTTTGCCACTCGGCCGGTTGCATCTCTATTGTTCAGAATCTCTGATAATGGAGAGTCGCTAATGACTGTAATGGAATGATCAGAGAAATAGTGTGCAACCTTCTTCATGGTCATGTAAATCCCATAAACAAGCTTCTAATAATGTGGATATCTTTGCTTCGACGGAGTCAAAACTTCAGAAACATAATATACTGGGCGTTGAACTTTATAGGCTTTTCCTTCTTCCTCCCGGTCGACCATGAGTACTGTACTGACAACTTGTCCAGTGGCTACAATATAAAGCAGTAAAGGCTCTTTGCTGATTGGTGCAGCAAGCACCGGTTGGTTGAAAAGCAGGGCTTTGAGCTCTGCAAACGCAGCATCGGCTTTGGAAGTCCACTCGAACTTATCAGACTTCTTCATCAGTCGATAAAGAGGCAATGCCTTTTCACCGAGGCGAGAAATGAATTGACTCAAGGCGGCCAAACAACCAGTAAGCTTCTGGACATCGTGCACACGCACAGGGTGTTTTATTCGAAGTATAGCACCAAATTTCTCTGGGTTAGCGTCAATCCCTCGTTCGGAAACGAGGAAACCAAGTAACTTTCCGCCAGGAACTCCGAATGTGCACTTTGATGGATTAAGCTTGATACCATATCTTTTGAGATTGGCAAAGGTTTCAGCAAGGTCAGCCAGCAGGTCGGAACCTTTACATGACTTGAACACAATGTCATCCATGTATGCTTCCACATTCCGACTGATTTGAGTGAGCAAACACTTTTGGATCATCCTCATGAATGTGGCTCCGGTGTTCTTCAAGCCGAATGGCATGGTGACATAACAGAAGCATCCAAATGGAGTGATGAAAGCCGTTTTTATCTCATCAGGTCCATACAGTTAGATCTGATGGTACCCGGAATAGGCGTCCAAAAAAGACAAACGCTCACACCCCGCAGTTGAGTCAATGATTTGGTCGATGCGGGGGAGAGGAAAATGATCTTTCGGGCAGGCCTGATTGATATGCTTGAAGTCAATGCACATGCGAAGTGAATCGTCCTTCTTGGGGACCATGACAACATTGGCGAGCCACTCGGAGTGGTAGATTTCTCGGATGAACTCGGCTGCCAGGAGCCAAGCCACTTCCTCACCAATTGCTTTTCTTTTCTGGACAGCGGACCGTCAGAGATGTTCCTTGAATGGTTTTACTTTTGGGTCGACTCGCAAACGATGCTCAGCCAGTCCCCTGGGTACACCCGGCATGTCATAAGGTTTCCATGCAAAGATGTCCCAGTTCTCACGGAGGAACTGGATGAGCGCTTCTTCCTATTTGTTGTCGAGTGTTGTTGAGATATGGGTCGGAGCAGCATTGGGATCGGTCGGGTGAATATGAATCGACTTCGTTTCACCGGACGACTGAAATGCAGAATCTGTGGCAGGCTTCTTGGCTCGCAGCAAATCACTAGGATCTGCATTTTTCTGATATTCTTGCAGTTCCACTACTGCCATTTGTGCATCAGCAATTTTTTAGCCCTTTTGAAAGCACTCTTCTTCCTTCTGCCGATTCCCAGTGATAGTGATTACTCCTCTAGGACTAGGCATCTTCAATTTGAGATACACGTAACATGGTCGAGCCATAAAACATGCATAAGCGGGCCTACCCAGAATAGCATGGTAAGCACTCTTGAAATCCACTACCTCAAATGTCAACTTTTCCTTGCGGTAATTCTTGGAATCACTGGAAACCACATCAAGGGCGATCTGGCCGAGTGACTGAGCCTTCTTGCCAGGTATAACGCCGTGGAAACTCATGTTGCTTTCACTAAGCTTGGACATCGGAATGCCCATTCCCTTCAAAGTTTCAGCATAAAGGATATTCAGGCCACTGCCATCATCCATCAGCACTTTAGTCAGTCGAGTGCCTTCAACTACTGGGTCGACCACCAGTGCTTGCCTCCCAGGGGTGGCTATATGAGCTGGATGGTTTGACTGGTCGAATGTGATGGCAGTCTGGGACCACTTTAGATAACTGGGTGTTGTTGGAGCAACCATGTTTACTTCTCTGTTAATAACTTCCAGTCAACTTTTGCTTTCAACATCAGCAAAAATCATCAGCGTGGAATTGACATTGGGAAAACCATCATCATCTTCTTCCCTATCCTCACCTCTGTCCGACTCCTTTTCCTTCTCCTTGGGTTGTTTCTCTCGGAACTGCTGGATCAGGAGACGACACTGTCGAGTGGTGTATTTAGGGTAAATGAAATTCCCCTCTTCATCTTTTTTGGTATGAATATGGCACGGTAAATCCAACACATCATTCCCATCTTGATCTTTAACTTTTTTGGGGGTCCAGGGCCCTTTGGGCTTTCCTTTGAACTTTCCTTGGGCAACAACCAAAGCTTCACCAAGAGCAGCTAGTTCGGCCTTTTGCTTCTGTTTCCGACTGGAATTCCCTCCTTCGGTTTCTTGGGCGACTGTTTTGTGCTTGCCACTCCGGAGTCGGTCTTCCTCTTCGCCGTTAGCGTATTTGGTGGCAATCTCCATCATCCGAGTCAGAATCATATCTCCTGTCTGACCGAACTTCAGATTCAACTCTCGATACTTAACGCCTTCCTTGAAGGCATAGATTGCTTGGTGATCTAACACATTCTCCACTGTATGGTGTAACGTGATCCATCTCTGGATATAGTCTCTCAAGGTTTCATTCGGTTTCTGCACACTACAATTCTGTCAACCCTGCCGGCCTTTTGCAAGTACCTTCAAAGGTTCTAACAAACACTCGAGCAAGTTCCTCCCAACTATATATGTTGCCAGGAGCCAACTGATTCAACCACGCTCTGGCTGAGCCATCCAACATCAAGGGAAGGTGCTTCATAGCCACATCATCATTGCCGCCACCAATCTACACAGCCACTCGGTAGTCCTCAAGCCAAGTGTCTGGCTTGGACTCGCCGGTGAACTTGATGACTCCAGTCGCCAACCTGAAGTTGGGAGGAATCACTGCTGCTCTGATGGCTCTGCTGAAACACTCGGGTCCTGAAACGTGCACCCTGCTTCCAGTCGGATGATCTCTATCGTGGCCTTCTCTGTGAGCCCTGTTCCTATCAACCAGACCTTGAACGAGGATAGATCTTGCATCAAATCCTGGCTCTCTGGGGTCGACCGGAATTCTTCGTTCGCTGCTGTGGGGGCGTCTGTCATCTTGTCGCCGAGGCACGTATGACCCACTCCTCGGAGGAGGCGTGGGCACTCGACGACGATCATCATGGTCGATTTGATGATCATACTGCTCACGGTTCTTGTACTGATCTTGTCGGTGCCCACGTCCCTCACGCCGCGGAGGCGATCTTGGGCTGTGAGCAGATTGAATTGTATCTGCCACCATAGATCTGCTATGAATTCTATTCCGCGACCGAGATACTGTTGTATTCTGCTCTCCTACTGCCCGGAGTAAAGCCCGAATCTGCATCAAACCTCGGCCAGCTTCTGACTGGGAAGGTTGAATTGACTCTGCTATTCGAGCTGCAGCTGTGAGATTCTGGATCGGAGTTCGGTATACCTAAGTCGGAGGCGGAAAAAGTTGTCGTCGACTGGACTCAGGAATCTGCTGCCGAGCATGCTTGTCGAGTGCGCGCTGGAGGTTCCCCAATCGAGTGCGCTCAGCCAAGTTGGCCAGGCGCGCCTCCTCCAAGGCCTGGGCCTCGGGGGTCTCTCCAACGATAGGAGTGTGAAGTGCATCCATATTACGGCGGCGAAGATCTTCCCTCCGCTGCGAAGAGAGGGGTTTGGGGTGGTACTCCTCATGGACATGTGATGGGTCGCCGATGCCATCACCACTGCCTTCATGGGGGAAGCCAGGAGGACTGCGTGGTCCATTGACCATCAAGACTTCTGCCACGAGGTCGCTGCTGTCGCACTCGGATGCAGTCTCGACGGAGCCAGTCGACAGATCAAACAGGCCGTAGAGAGTTTCATCGGGCTTGATCGTCGCGATTTGTGGGGTGGCCGATTGGCAGGCCACTGCATGTCTCACCCACCGCTGAAGCCGTGACCGACCAGATCGCGAGCGCCTGCGAACAACGGGAAGCGAGGATGCCGTAGGAGTCGACTGATACTGAGTCGACGGCTGTCGAAGAAGGACGCCGCGGACGCATGCGCGTAAGTGCGTCGCCCCGCGGACAGGGAGCGCCTCGACGTCGAGTGGATCCTCGTGGAGCCAAGCGGAGTCGCCGGCGATGAAGACGAGCGCGTCGAGACGGATCTCGCGGCCTTCAGCCAATCCTCCGCCGGAAACCATGATGATGCAAATCGGAAGAATCGCAAATTCTCCAACAAACTGCTAAGACACCTGCCCCACGGTGGGCGCCAACTGTCGTGGATCTAAGACTGACAGTAGAATGGGGGGTAGGTATGAGGAGGCAAGATCCTAGCTATGGAGTAGTTGTACACACGAGTTTACGAGTTCAGGCCCTTCGCGGAGGAAGTAACAGCCCTACGTCTCGGTGCCCTGAGGCGGTCAACTGGATTGTATGTGTGTGTGAGTTTACAAAAGATGTGAACCCTTGTCCCAGAGGAGGGGGTGGCTTATATAGAGTGCACTAGGACCCCAGCTCCCCTCCGTTACACAGGGTTCAATGTACATTAAGAGTGGAATGTTACTGGTAGCGCTAGCAATTAAGTGATATAAATGACAATTAAGTCTATGAGTAAACGGCCGACCGTTGTTTGTGCAGAGTGGCTTTAGATCTTCTGTACGTCGAGTGGCTTCTGTTACAGTCGAGTGTCATTGATTCTTCCGAGTGGAATGTCTTTAGTCGAGTGGATGATGATACCCTTCGAATGCTTCTGGCTTTAGGGCGATGACCTTGGGGAAGGCGTCTAGGTCAGACCTGTGACCCTAACCTAGATACATAGCTTCATCAGTCGGCGGAGATGAGCGCGGCGAGGATGGCAACATCTTCAAGTCCGACGACATTGAGGCACGTGCGGCTGCCAAACTGGCCCAGGTATGGAAGGCCAATCCAGGGCGGAGCCACCACTTCACATCCGGACTCGGCGGCATGGAGTGAGTGTGTCCAAAATTTTCTTTTTGATTATGCTAGTGTAGTTGTACAAATTGAGTGATTTTGCTAGTGTAGTTGAACACTTTGAGTGATTTTGCTAGTGTAGCTATACTATTTCCTCTGTATGAATCTCAATTTAGGAATTAGGGTTTGAATCTCAATTTCAACAGTTGAACAGAATAATTGTGATGAAGTGAATGTAATGTTAAGTGAATATCAGCTTAATTGTGGATAACTGAATTTAGTGTTAACTTAGCTCAGTTGTGTTAACTGAATTTACTGAATTTGGTGAATGATTTTTACTGTTAACTGAATATGAGCTTAATTGTGTTTAACTGAATTTACTGTTAACTTAGCTAAACTAACTGAACCGAATGTAATCTTCTGTTCACTTTGTTGTTTGTCTGAATGTACTCTTGACTGTTAACAGAATTTACTGTTAACTGAATGTATTGTTAACTAAATTTACTGTTAACTGAATGTAATGATTTGCAGTTTGGATGATGATGAACCATGGGATATGAGGTTTCATTTCCAAGGCTGTGACAATCAGGAAAGGACCTTATGTGAATCAGATATCACATATCTCAACATGTTAGTGTTGGGGAACGTAGCAGAAATTCAAAATTTTCCTACGTGTCACCAAGATCTATCTATGGAGAAACCAGCAACGAGGGGAAGGAGAGTGCATCTACATACCCTAGTAGATCGCTATGCGGAAGCGTTCAAGAGAATGGGTTGAAGGAGTCGTACTCATCTGATCCAAATCACCGGAGATCCTAGTGCCGAACGGACGGCACCTCCGCGTTCAACACACGTACAGCCCGATGACGTCTCCCATGCCTTGATCCAGCAAGGAGAGAGGGAGAGGTTGAGGAAGACTCCATCCAGCAGCAACACAACGGCGTGGTGGTGGTGGAGGAGCGTGGTACTCCAGCAGGGCTTCGCCAAGCACCGCAAGAGACGAGGAGGGAGAGGGGTAGGGCTGCGCCAAGAAGGAGAGGAACTCGTGTGTGTTGGGTAGCCCAAACCTCAAGTATATATAGGGGGAGGGGAGGAGCTGCGCCCCCACCTAGGGTTCCCTCCCTAGGGGTGGCGGCAGCCCCCAGATCCCATCTGGGTGGCGGCCACAAGGGGGAGAGGGGGAGGCGCACCTGGGGTGGGCCTTAGGGCCCATCTGCCCTAGGGTTTGCCCCCCTTCCCTCTTGGAGGCGCCTTGGGCCTTGGTGGGGGGGCGCACCAGCCCACCTGGGGCTGGTCCCCTCCCACACTTGGCCCATGCAGCCCTCCGGGGCTGGTGACCCCACTTGGTGGACCCCCGGGACCCCTCCCGGTGGTCCCGGTACGTTACCGATAAAACCCGAAACCTTTCCGGTGACCAAAACAGGACTTCCCATATATAAATCTTTACCTCCGGACCATTCCGGAACTCCTCGTGACGTCCGGGATCTCATCCGGGACTCCGAACAACATTCGGTAACCACGTATATCTATTCCTTATAACCCTAGCGTCATCGAACCTTAAGTGTGTAGACCCTACGGGTTCGGGAACCATGCAGACATGACCGAGACGTTCTCCGGTCAATAACCAACAGCGGGATCTGGATACCCATGTTGGTTCCCACATGTTCCATGATGATCTCATCGGATGAACCACGATGTCGAGGATTCGATCAATCCCATATACAATTCCCTTTGTCTAGTGGTACGATACTTGCCCGAGATTCGATCGTCGATATTCCGATACCTTGTTCAATCTCGTTACTAGTAAGTCTCTTTACTCATTCCGTAACACATCATCCCGTGATCAACTCCTTGATCACATTGTGCACATTATGATGATGTCCTACCGAGTGGGCCCAGAGATACCTCTCCGTTCACACGGAGTGACAAATCCCAGTCTCAATTCGTGCCAACCCAACAGACACTTTCGGAGATACCCGTAGTGCACCTTTATAGCCACCCAGTTACGTTGTGACGTTTGGCACACCCAAAGTATTCCTACGGTATCCGGGAGTTGCACAATCTCATGGTCTAAGGAAATGATACTTGACATTAGAAAAGCTTTAGCAAACGAACTACACGATCTATGTGCTAGGCTTAGGATTGGGTCTTGTCCATCACATCATTCTCCCAATGATGTGATCCCGTTATCAACGACATCCAATGTCCATGGTCAGGAAACCGTAACCATCTATTGATCAACGAGCTAGTCAACTAGAGGCTTACTAGGGACATGGTGTTGTCTATGTATCCACACATGTATATGAGTTTCCTATCAATACAATTCTAGCATGGATAATAAACGATTATCATGAACAAGGAAATATAATAATAATCAATTTATTATTGCCTCTAGGGCATATTTCCAACAGTCTCCCACTTGCACTAGAGTCAATAATCTAGTCCACATCGCCATGTGATTAACACTCACAGGTCACATCGCCATGTGACCAACATCCAAAGAGTTTACTAGTGTCACTAAACTAGTTCACATCATCATGTGATTAAGACTCAATGAGTTCTGGGTTTGATCATGTTTTGCTTGTGAGAGAGGTTTTATTCAACGGGTCTGCAACATTCAGATCCGTATGTACTTCGCAAATCTCTAGGTCATATTATAAATGCTACTTCCACGCTCCACTTGGAGCTATTCCAAATGGTTGCTCCACTATACGTATCCGGTTTGCTACTCAGAGTCATTCGGATAGGTGTTAAAGCTTGCATCGATGTAACCCTTTACGCGAACTCTTTATCACCTCCATAATCGAGAAACATGTCCTTATTACTCCAAGGACAATTTTGACCGCTATCTGGTGATCCACTCCTGGATCACCTTTGTACCCTCTTGCCAGACATGTGGCAAGGCACACATCAAGTGCGGTACTCAGCATGGCATACCATATAGAGCCTATGACAAAAGCATAGGGGACGAAATTCGTCCTTTCTCTTTCTTCTGCCGTGCTCGAGCTTTAAATCTTAACTTCATACCTTACAACTCAGGCAAGAACTCCTTCTTTGACTGATCCATCTTGAACACCTTCAAGATCATGTCAAGGTATTTGCTCATTTGAAAGTACCATTAAGCGTTTTGATCTATCCTTATAGATCTTGATGCTCAATGTTCAAGTAGCTTAATCCAGGCTTTCCATTGAAAAACACTTTTCAAATAACTCTGCATGCTTTCTAGAAATTCTACATCATTTCCGATCAACAACATGTTAACAACACATACTCATCGGAAATTCTATAGTGCTCCCACTCACTTCTTTGGAAATACAAGTTTCTCATAAACTTTGTATACACCCAAAATATTTGATCATCTCATCAAAGCATACATTCCAACTCCGAGATGCTTACTCCAGTCCTTAGAAGGATTGCTGGAGCTTTGCATACTTATTAGCATCTTTCAGGATTGACAAAACCTTCCGGTTGTATCACATACAACCTTTCCTCAAGAAAATCGTCGAGGAAACAATGTTTTGACATCCTATCTGCAAGATTTCATAAATAATGCAGTAATGCTAATATAATTCCAACAGACTCTTAGCATCGCTACGAGTGAGAAAGTCTCATCATAATCAA
This sequence comes from Triticum aestivum, assembly GCF_018294505.1. Taxonomy (NCBI): domain Eukaryota; kingdom Viridiplantae; phylum Streptophyta; class Magnoliopsida; order Poales; family Poaceae; genus Triticum; species Triticum aestivum. Next base: position 244,028,765 of record NC_057800.1, read on the forward strand.
CTCCTTGAACTTGTCGGAAAAAAATCTTAATGACAAGTCGAGCTTTCTTAATGGTGATACTTACCATCATTGTCCGTCTTCCTTTTAAAATCCATCTGTACTCAATAGCCTTATGATCATCGAGCCGTTCTGCCAAAGTCTACACTTTGTTTTCACACATGGATCCTCTCTCGGATTTTATGGCCTCGAGCCATTTATCGGAATCCGGGCCCACCATCGCTTCTCCATAGCTCGTAGGTTCATTGTTGTCTAGCAACATGACTTCCAATACAGGATTACGTACCACTCTGAAGTAGTACGCATCCTTGTCATCCTACAAGGTTTGGGAGTGACTTGATCCGAAGTCTCATGATCAATATCATAAGCTTCCACTTCAATTGGTGTAGGTGCCACAGGAACAACTCTTTGTGCCCTGCTATACACTAGTTGAAGTGACGGTTCAATAACCTCATCAAGTCTCCACCATCCTCCCACTCAATTCCTTCGAGAGAAACTTTTCCTCGAGAAAGGACCCGATTCTAGAAACAATCCCTTATTGCTTTCGGATCTGAGATAGGAGGTATACCCAACTATTTTGGGTGTCCTATGAAGATGCATTTATCCGCTTTGGGTTCGAGCTTATCAGCCTGAAACTTTTTCACATAAGCGTCGCAGCCCCAAACTTTTAAGAAATGACAGCTTAGGTTTCTCTAAACCATAGTTCATACGGTGTCATCTCATCGGAATTACGTGGTGCCCTATTTAAAGTAAATGTTGTTGTCTCTAATGCCTAACCCATAAACTATCGTGGTAATTCGATAAGAGACATCATGGTATGCATCATATCCAATAGGGTGCAGTTATGATGTTCGGACACACCATCACACTATGGTGTTCCAGGCTGTATTAGTTGTGAAACAATTTCCACAATGTCTTAATTCTGTGCCAAACTCGTAATTCAGATATTCATCTCTATGATCATATCATAGATCTTTTATCCTCTTGTCACGACGATCTTTCAACTTCACCCTGAAATTACTTGAACCTTTCAATAATTCAAACTCATGATTCATCAAGTAAATATACTCAACATCTACTCAAATCATCTGTGAAGTAAGAACATAACGATATCCACTACATGCCTCAGCACTCATTGGACTGCACACATCAAAATGTATTACTTCCAACAAGTTGCTTTCTAGTTCCATTTTACTGAAAACGAGGCTTTCAGTCATCTTGCCCATGTGGTATGATTTGCATGTCTCAAGTGATTCAAAAATCAAGTGAGTCCAAACGGTCCATTTGCATGGAGTTTCTTCATGCATATACACCAATAGACATGGTTTGCATGTCTCAAACTTTTCAAAAACGAGTGAGCCCAAAGATCCATCAACATGGAGCTTCTTCATGCGTTTTATACCGATATGACTTACGTGGCAGTGCCACAAGTAGGTGGTACTATCATTACTATCTTATATCTTTTGGCATGAACATGTGTATCACTACGATCGAGATTCAATAAACCATTCATTTTAGGTGCAAGACCATTGAAGGTATTATTCAAATAAACAGAGTAACCATTATTCTCCTTAAATGAATAACCGTATTGCGATAGACATAATCCAATCATGTCTATGCTCAACGCAAACACCAATCTTGATGGTAGAGGGAGCGTACGATATTTGATCAACCTTGGAAATACTTCCAACACATATCGTCATCTCACCTTTTAGCTAGTCTCCGTTTATTCCGTAGCTTTTAACACTTAGTAACCGAACCGGTATCTAATACCCTGGTGCTACTAGGAGTACTAGTAAAGTACACATTAACACAATGTATATCCAATATACTTCTACCGACCTTGCCAGCCTTCTCATCTACCAAGTATCTAGGGTAATTCTGCTCCAGTGGCTGTTCCCCTTATTACAGAAGCACTTAGTCTCGGGTTTGGGTTCAACTTTGGGTTTCTTCATTAGAGCAGCAGCTGATTTGCCGTTTCATGAAGTATCCCTTCTTGCCCTTGCCCTTCTTGAAACTAGTGGTTTCACCAACCATCAACAATTGATGCTCCTTCTTGATTTCTACTTTTGTGGTGTCAAACATCGCGAATATCTCAAGGATCATCATATATGTCCCGATACATTATAGTTCATCACGAAGCTCTAGCAGCTTGGTGGAATGACTTCGGAGAAACATCACTATCTCATCTGGAAGATCAACTCCCACTCGATTCAAATGATTGTTGTACTCAGACAATCTGAGCACAAGCTCAACAATTGAGCTTTTCTCCCTTAGTTTGCAGGCTAAGAAAATCGTCGGAGGTCTTATACCTCTTGACGTGGGCACGAGCCTGAAATCCCAATTTCAGCCCTCGAAACATCTCATATGTTTCGCGACGTTTCAAAACGTCTTCGGTGCCTCAACTCTAAACCGTTTAACTGAACTATCACGTAGTTATCAAAATGTGTATGTCAGATGTTCGCAACATCCACAGACGACGTTCGAGGTTCAGCACACTGAGCGGTGCATTAAGGACATAAGCCTTCTATGAAGCAATGAGGACAATCCTCAGTTTACGGACCTAGTCCGCATAATTGCTACTATCAACTTTCAACTAAATTTTCTCTAGGAACATATCTAAACAGTAGAACTAAAGCGCGAGCCACGACATAATTTGCGAAGACCTTTTGACTATGTTCAGGATAATTAAGTTCATCTTATGAACTCCCACTCAGATAGACATCCCTCTAGTCATCTAAGTGATTACATGATCCGAGTCAACTAGGTCGTGTCCGATCATCACGTGAGATGGACTAGTCATCATTGGTGAACATCTTCATGTTGATCGTATCTACCATACGACTCATGCTCGACCTTTCGGTCTTCCGTGTTCCGAGGCCATGTCTGTACATGCTAGGCTCGTCAAGTCAACCTAAGTGTTTCGCATGTGTCCCGAGGCCATGTCTGTTCATGCTAGGCTCGTCAACACCCGTTGTATTCGAATGTTAGAATCTATCACACCCGATCATCACGTGGTGCTTCGAAACAACGAACCTTCGCAACGGTGCACAGTTAGGGGGAACACTTTCTAGAAATTTTAATGAGGGATCATCTTATTTACTACCGTCGTTCTAAGCAAACACGATGCAAAAAGATGATAAACATCACATGCAATCAAATAATAGTGACATGATATGGCCAATATCATATAGCTCCTTTGATCTCCATCTTGGGGCTCCATGATCATCTTGTCACCGGCATGACACCATGATCTCCATCATCATGATCTCCATCATTGTGTCTCCATGAAGTTGCTCGCCAACTATTACTTCTACTACTATGGCTACCGGTTAGCAATAAAGTAAAGTAATTACATGGCGTTGTTCAATGACACGCAAGTCATACAATAAATAAGGACAACTCCTATGGCTCCTGCCGGTTGTCATACTCATCGACATGCAAGTCGTGATTCCTATTACAAGAACATGATCAATCTCATACATCACATATATCATTCATCACATCCTTTTGGTCATATCACATCACATAGCATACCCTGCAAAAACAAGTTAGATGTCCTCTAATTGTTGTTTGCATGTTTTATGTGGCTGCTATGGGTTTCTAGCAAGAACGTTTCTTACCTACGCAAAAACCACAACGTGATATGCCAATTGATATTTACCCTTCATAAGGACCCTTTTCATCGAATCCGATCCGACTAAAGTGGGAGAGACAGACACCCGCTAGCCACCTTATGCAACTAGTGCATGTCAGTCGGTGGAACCAGTCTCACGTAAGAGTACGTGTAAGGTCGGTCCGGGCCGCTTCATCCCACAATGCCGCCGAATCAAGATTGGACTAGTAACGGTAAGCATATTGAACAAAATCAACGCCCACAACTACTTTGTGTTCTACTCATGCATAGAAACTACGCATAGACCTAGCTCATGATGCCACTGTTGGGGAACGTAGCAGAAATTCAAAATTTTCCTACGTGTCACCAAGATCTATCTATGGAGAAACCAGCAACGAGGGGAAGGAGAGTGCATCTACATACCCTTGTAGATCGCTATGCGGAAGCGTTCAAGAGAACGGGTTGAAGGAGTCGTACTCGTCGTGATCCAAATCACCGGAGATCCTAGTGCCGAACGGACGGCACCTCCGCGTTCAACACACATACAGCCCGGTGACGTCTCCCATGCCTTGATCCAGCAAGGAGAGAGGGAGAGGTTGAGGAAGACTCCATCCAGCAGCAACACAATGGCGTGGTGGTGGTGGAGGAGCGTGGTACTCCAGCAGGGCTTCGCCAAGCACCGCAAGAGACGAGGAGGGAGAGGGGTAGGGCTGCGCCAAGAAGGAGAGGAACTCGTGTGTGTTGGGCAGCCCAAACCTCAAATATATATAGGGGGAGGGGAGGAGCTGTGCCCCCACCTAGGGTTCCCTCCCTAGGGGTGGCGGTAGCCCCCCAGATCCCATCTGGGTGGCGGCCACAAGGGGGAGAGGGGGAGGCGCACCTGGGGTGGGCCTTAGGGCCCATCTGCCCTAGGGTTTGCCCCCCTTCCCTCTTGGAGGCGCCTTGGCCTTGGTAGGGGGGCGCACCAGCCCACCTGGGGCTGGTCCCCTCCCACACTTGGCCCATGCAGCCCTCCGGGGCTGGTGGCCCCACTTGGTGGACCCCCGGGACTCTCCCGGTGGTCCCGGTACGTTACCGATAAAACCCGAAACCTTTCCGGCGACCAAAACAGGACTTCCCATATATAAATCTTTACCTTTGAACCATTCCGGAACTCCTCGTGACGTCCGGGATATCATCCGGGACTCTGAACAACATTTGGTAACCACGTATATCTATTCCTTATAACCCTAGCGTCATCGAACCTTAAGTGTGTAGACCCTACGGGTTCGGGAACCATGCAGACATGACCGAGACGTTCTCCGGTCAATAACCAACAGCGGGATCTGGATACCCATGTTGGTTCCCACATGTTCCACGATGATCTCATCGGATGAACCACGATGTCGAGGATTCGATCAATCCCGTATACAATTCCCTTTGTCTAGCGGTACGATACTTGCCCGAGATTCGATCGTCGGTATTCCGATACCTTGTTCAATCTCGTTACTAGCAAGTCTCTTTACTCGTTCCGTAACACATCATCCCGTGATCAACTCCTTGATCACATTGTGCACATTATGATGATGTCCTACCGAGTGGGCCCAGAGATACCTCTCCGTCACACGGAGTGACAAATCCCAGTCCCGATTCGTGCCAACCCAACAGACACTTTCGGAGATACCCGTAGTGCACCTTTATAGCCACCCAGTTACGTTGTGACGTTTGGCACACCCAAAGTATTCCTACGGTATCCGGGAGTTGCACAATCTCATGGTCTAAGGAAATGATACTTGACATTAGAAAAGCTTTAGCAAACGAACTACACGATCTATGTGCTAGGCTTAGAATTGGGTCTTGTCCATCACATCATTCTCCCAATGATGTGATCCCGTTATCAACGACATCCAATGTCCATGGTCAGGAAACAGTAACCATCTATTGATCAACGAGCTAGTCAACTAGAGGCTTACTAGGGACATGGTGTTGTCTATGTATCCACACATGTATATGAGTTTCCTATCAATACAATTCTAGCATGGATAATAAACGATTATCATGAACAAGGAAATATAATAATAACCAATTTATTATTGCCTCTAGGGCATATTTCCAACAGTTAGCTATTATTGGGATAGAGGGCTATGATCAAAAGGATTCAATGTACTATGTGAAGCAAGAGGGTGTAGGAATGGCAGGCATGCAGCTAATCAAATCTGAGGAAGATGTGGAAGAAATGTGGATATTGTATGAGGAGAAGAGGTGTGTTACTATCACAGTAATGAAAGGAAGAGAGTCAGAGATGGCAGTTGCAGATCAACATTGGAGATGGATGTGAGAAGCAGATTCCAATTTCTGAGATTGGTTCTCCAAAGGTGTACAATATAGATGATGCAGGTGTGCTGTACCAATGTCAGACCAGTGAACATGAAGCAGATATATGTGCTCCAGTTATTAGTGCTCACACAGAGGACTCTTATGGACAATATCTCTTCACTCAGGAGAGTTGCAATGTTAAAAAGGGGAGGGACATAGCTGGTGTGAAAGAGTTAGATGATTTTCTTAATGAGTTTGCAGATGACAGTCCAGTAGTACAAGGAGAAGAAAGAATGGAAGAGGATGAGTTGATGGATACAGAGGACATTGATGTGGATAGCTCTGAAGAGGAGGGAGAGGAGCAAGATGATGCAGATTTGCACCAGAAATTAAAAGATCTCAAGAGGAAGAGGGTTTATGAAGGTGATTCAGAGCCATAAGATTTTTTTGGTGAGGCTGAGGAGGAGGATGAAGTAGAGGGGTTTGTTGATGCACCACCAGTTGAGAAATTACCTGTTAGAAGAGGTCCAACAAGTAGATCACACTGTAGTTCCCAAGCCAAGCTTGAGGCAGACTACATCCCCTTATCTGATGAAGATATAGATGAAGAACTTCAAAATGATTCTAATGAAGAAGTAGTGTTGTATTGTTCCTCATCTGGGAGAAAGTCCAGGGCAAAAAAGAAGAAAGCCAGGATATGGTATGATGAAAATAGGCTTATGCCACAAGAACAAATTTGCTGGCACATGTGTTTTGTTGATGTTTACCAGTTCAGAAGAGCATTGGTTAACTTGCATGTGACACAGAGAAGGAACTTCCATTACCACAGGAACAACAAAGATAGGATCATTGTTGATTGTGTGGAGAAAGGGTGCCCCTTTCACATGGTTGCATCTGTAGTTGGGCAAGAAAAAACATTATGTATTAGGAAGCTGCAATTAGAGCATACATGTGCTCCAAGTGGTGAGAACTGCAAGGTTCCTACTAGGTTTGTGGCCAAAGTAGTTGAAGAATGCTTCAGGACAGATCCTAAAGCAGGAATTCAGACACTCATGGACAAGACAAAGGAGAAGTATGGTGTGGAGGTTGGTAAGATGATGGCATACAGGGCAAGGCAGCAAGCTCTCTGTATTGTTCAGGGTGATCAGGAAGCACAGTACACTAGGATTAGAGACTATCTTCAAGCTTTTTGGACACAAACCCTGGTAGCAGATGCATTGTAACAACTAGAGTTGTTAGAGAGCATCCAAGCAAAAATCCCAGATTTCATAGACTCTTCATTTGTCTTGCAGCCCAAAGGGAGGGTTTTCTTAAAGGATATAGACCATTCATAGGTATGTTTGTCTCTATAGAAATTTGACACTCACATGTACATTGTTGCATCTCTTATGAAGTACTTGTTTCTGGTGCAAGAACTGCTGCTTCCTCATCTGCTCCAAGAAGATGTGCTTCCTCATCTGCTCCAAGAAGAGGTGCTACTTCTTCATTTTCTCCTCCAAAGCCTGCTGCTGCTAGTGCATCTGGTTCTACAAGGGTCAGGAAGAAGCCAAGCAAATTCAGAGACTATTTGTATGCTAGTGGCAATTAGTCGGATAATTAGTTCAGAGACTACTTCTGTATTTTGGGCAAAATTGTTGTGATGTTGGCAAAACCACTGTGATGTTGGCAAAACTTGTTGTATTTTGTACTTGCTGTGGTAGCAAGATAACTTGTTGTGATGTTGGCAAGCTATGGTAAACTTGAAAAGATGAACTTGTTGTGATAACTTGATGTGATGTTGGCAGTTAATGTTAGTGTATGTGTGGGTTATGATAACTTGTTGTGTGTCAACTTCTAGCCTATGGTTAGCCCATAAAGTTGTTGGTTCCTTTTGTCGACGGTTGTCGATAGGCTAGGTTAGCCCATAAAGTTGTTGGTTCCTTTTGTCAACGGTTATCGATAGGCTAGGTTAGCCCATAAAGTTGTTGGTTCCTTTTGTCAACGGTTGTCGATAGGCTAGGTTAGCCCATAAAGTTGTTGGTTCCTTTTGTCGACGGTTGTCGATACGCTAGGGTTAGCCCATAAATTTATGGGCTAACCCTAGCTCTCGACAACCGTCGACGAAAGGAACCAACCTCTCTAGGCTAACCCTAGCCTCTCAACAACCATCGACGAAAGGAACAAACCTCTCTAGGCTAACCCTAGCCTCTCTACAACCATCGACGAAAGGAACCAACCTCTCTAGGCTAACCCTAGCATCTCGACAACCATCGACGAAAGGAACCTACCTCTCTAGGCTAACCGTAGCCTCTCGACAACCATCGACGAAAGGAACCAACCTCTCTAGGCTAACCCTAGCCTCTCGACAACCATCGACGAAAGGAACCTACCTCTCTAGGCTAACCCTAGCCTCTCGACAACCGTCGACAAAAGGAACCAACCTCTCTAGGCTAACCCTAGCATCTCGACAACCGTCGACGAAAGGAACCTACCTCTCTAGGCTAATTGTAACCTCTCGACAACCATCGACGAAAGGAACCAACCTCTCTAGGCTAACCCTAGCCTCTCGACAACCGTCGATGAAAGGAACCTACCTCTCTAGCCTAACCATAGCCTCTCGACAACCGTCGACGAAAAGAACCTACCTCTCTAGCCTCACAATAGTATTTTAAACTTTTTCTCCTCTATCAATATGAGAAACCTAGAACACAGTTCATATGATCAACATAATTCCATATGATCACATCCAACAAACATCTTAGTGTTCAAATATGACATAATAATCCTTTACAACTAAACATCACATGACTAAGGTTCAGAAACAAGATAGTTCAACCTTGTTGGCCTCATACATTATGCCAACAGAAACACTCACATCTTAGGGTACTTAGTTCAACAGAAACAACATAATTTGCTAACAAGTTCATCACAGATTTGCCTCACAGAAACAACATAATTTTCCTCACTCATCACAGAGTTCTTTGATTTTCCTCAACTTAACCTTGTTTGCCTCCCCATCCTTCAGCAAATCAGCTATGATATACTCTATCTTTTTCTTCTCCTTCTTCATCTGTTCAATCTGTTGAAGACCTTCATCTACTACATGTTTCTTCCAATTGCTAACAAATTCATCATTGCTCTGCTTAATGACTTCTAGTGTTGTCCTCGGCTCAATATTGTCTTTCTCAAGCTTAGCCTTCTCTTCCTGGGCTTGAAGTACAACATTCTCTACATCACCATCCTGCATAATCTTCTGATAGTTCTCCCTCATCACATTCTTGTGAATTGTTGAAAAAAATGCTTGTTTCTTTGATGTGGTTGTGGTGCTTCTCTTGGATTAGCTTTTTCTCTTCTCCCAGCTTGAGTATGAGCTTTTCTTTAGCATCATTCTCTTTGCTACTCTGCTCATACATATCCCAAAGTTTGCGTAGTGCATTTTTCATGGGTTCTGGCCATTCTGGGTCAATCCATTGAACCAGAACACAATTGTCACCTTCCTATAATAATTCAACAAAACAAAAGTTAACAGCAGGACCACAAATTCAGATAAGTCAGTTAACATCTACATATATTCAGTTAACAGCTACATATATTCAGTTAACACCTACATATATTCAGTTAAAGCTACTTATATTCAGTTAACTTAGCTCATTTAACAACAGACACATTCAGATAAGCATTGATTAAACCTGACACGTTGTTTCCTCAAAACACCAGATAAAACAACATCTTCACAAAACTATATACACAACTATATTCAGTTAAAAGGCAAAAAACATATATTCAGTTCACTGAGCACCACACAAAGGATCTGTATAATCTATGACTACCAGAGAGGACCTGCCACTAACCTGATTACCGCATCCATAAAACCTATGGCTAGTGTTGATTCCTTGAAACACAACAGCCCTATGAACAGGAAGGTTGTGACAGCACATCGGTCCTCCGGCAACAATACCGCACCACTCCGGGTCAACAATGGTCTGTGGGATCTACAATAGTGCAACAGTGCTCAATATCCCAACTCAAATTCGTGAAAACTAAGCTCAAATCGAAGAAAACCTTAACCCTAAGTCAAAGAGAAATGATACTCACATAGGTCTCGTCCTCGTGCGAGTTGAAGAGGGGGGACACAGAATCTTCGCTACTAGTTTCTCGTCCTTCCAGGACACCATCATTGCGGCGGCCGGCGGCGACAAATGGACAGCGAAGGCGGTGGCGAACGAGCCGCAGGCAGAGACGAAGGTGAGAGAGAGGGGAATGGACGAACGGGTCGGGCTGGGTCGGGCCGGCTCGTTAGGTCAGGTGCGACGCCGTCTAACGGCGCGAGTCACGGGCGTCGTCTTCCCCTGGCCACGTGGCGCCTGATAGCGGGCCCAGCCGGTTAGTTTTCCACTCAGACGCGCCAAACCGTTCAATCGGTGCTATTTGAAAACTGTCAGCGCAAACATGGTGGTTTTTTGAAGAAAAAAAATGAAAGGTGGTGGTTTTATGTTTTAGCGTCCCCAAATGTGGTGGTTTTTTGCAATTTACTCTGAGTTGTTTGATTTGTACTTGTGATCTACAATTGAAATAATGCTGGTATGGAAAAATTGTGTTGACTAATCATCTTGAAAGTCCAGTTGTTAAAGGGCATTTCCCTTTTGTCCAGCTATATAAGTCGTGCGAGTGGTTCATAGTATGCCATAAATGTAAGTTGAATTTTTTCCGCCTTTTTAAATGTAAACTGACCTTTTTTAGAATATAAATTGATCTATTGAAGTGATTAATTCAGGTTAGCTTATGTTTCGAAGTGTCTTGTTGATCTTTCAAGAGGTAATATCATTGCTAGTCACAGAAAGAACTTGTGTTTGATGTGCAGTTTGGTGCTAAAATTTTAAAAATATGTTTTTCTGATGATTTAACTTGTGTTTAGGTGTAAATACAGTCACTCCGGCCATTTGCAAGCGTATACGCCATTGGCGTGGCATGTCACACAGGCACGGGCCCGTTGTCAGTGACAGATATCACTTTGGGCGACCCATGCACATTTTTTATTTTGCACAAAAGCCCTCAAATTTATTTAATTACGAACAATGGCTCTCAAATTAAAAAAAAGGCTGCTGCTGATGGGTTCAAACCCATGACCACCTAATAACACACCAGCGCACATGAGCTACCCAGTACACCAAGTACCTTTATGTGGTCAAAATGAGAAATGCTGAATTTTATGTTTTTACAATGATGACTACTCATATCCAAATATTTTTTCTTTTTTTTTCTCAAGTACGCTGAGCCAGCGTATCATTGCATTGATAGGAAAAAAAGAGTTAGGGGGGAGGGGTGCCGTGGCCTCGTACACACGAATGGCGAGACCGCGACACCCGGTGGAGTAGAGGGAATGGGGTTGCTCAGCCCCAATGCAAACTAAGGTCCTATGTTACAAGCGCGTGTGTGTTCATTCCTCGAGCTCATGTCGCGGCCCAGGAGCGAGCTTCGTCCTTAATTGCTTGAATCAGAGTCAGGGTGGACAGTGTGATCTTGTCGAAGATGACGGCGTTTCGATGGCGCCAGATCGACCATGCTGTGAGCGCAGCGATAGTGGCAAGCCCTCGTCGCCAAGCACTCGGTGTAAGTAGAAGAGTTGAGGAGAGCCAGCTAAAGTAGTCGACAGAGCCGTCCGGGGCTCTGGTTGTCGGGGAGCACCATGAAAGGATTTCGTGCCAGGTAATGCGCGCGAAGCTGCAACCCACAAGGAGGTGGCGCAGAGTCTCGGGCTCCTGGGCGCATAGCACGCACTCCGGCTCGTGTGGCAGGCCACGCCGGGCGAGCCGGTCCGTGGACCAGCAGCGGTTTAGGGAGGCGAGCCAGATGAAGAACTGCACGGAGGTTGGACCACCAGTTTGCCAGGCAAGTTGCCAGAATTCGGAAGTCGTTGAGCCATGGAAGAGTGCATTATAGCAGGAGGAGGCGGAGTACTCCCCGTTCTCGGTCCAGCGCCAGCGGATGCGGTCAGATTGAGGGGTCAGCACAATGTGCCGTACACGGCGCCAGGTTTCCACGTATTCCACCGTGGCGGCCGGTCCTAAAGCACCTTGGATGTCAGAAATCCAGCGCCGATCAGAGAGAGTGGAGGCGACTGTACGGGTGCGTCGGAGGCGTCGGGGAACAAGAGCCACCAGGGCGGGGCGGTGACCATGAGCGATTTGCCATCGAGCCAAGGGTCTTGCCAGAAACAGCAGGTGGTGCCATCGCCGATGGTCCATGACGTGGAAGCTCGGAAAAAATGCAGAACCTCGGGATCGCGCGGGAGCTGGAGATAAGTCCAAGGTCTCGAAGGGTCAGTAGCTTGGAGCCAAAGCCAGCGGACGCGGAGCAAGATCCCGGTGTGGTGGAGGTCGCGAATCCCCAATCCTCCCAGGTCAAGAGGACGGCAGACACGCGCCCAGCTGACCAGGTAGGAGCCAGCGCACACGTCATTGCGACCATGCCAAAGGAAGTCGCGGAGGATTCTATTGGCCTTCTTGAGGATGGTGGGAGAAAGAGCCATGGCGAAGAGAAGGTGCACAGGCATGGCACCCAAGACTTGCCGGACCAGGGCCAGGCGCTCGCCGCGGTTGAGCAGCGCGGCTTTCCAGGTAGCGAGCTTCCGGGAGAGTTTCTCAATCAGTGGCAACAAGTGGGACGCCGGCACTTTCTGAAGAGATAGAGGGAGGCCTAGATACTGAATGGGGAAGGCCCTCACAAGGCAGGCAAATAGTAGCGCCAATGGAACTATCGATGTCGTCAGGGCACTAGATAGGTGTGGCTAGGCATTTAGCGAAGTTGGTGCGCAAGCCGGAGGTAGCCCCAAAGTGGTCAAGCAGGGAGCTGATCGTGGAGAGCTCGGCAGCGTCGAGGTGGCAGAAGATTACCACGTCTTTCTCTAACCAAATTTTCATGAAATTTCTAATTTAAATGAGAGAAACTAGTCTAACAATACATGAACGTAACTTAAATCCTCATATGGACATACAATATCAGACCCTCTTTTGGTACATATATTTTTTGTGTTATTCACGCTCATTTTAGAAAATTACGTTATTTAAAATATTGTTCTCGTTGCCGCAACAATGAATTCGACTCGCGACTTTTCTATAGGAAAGGAGTTGGGTTGACCACCGTACAGGAAACACTTATTTAAAGTAATGTGTTAAACTAAATATATTTATACATTAAAAACAAAATTTATTTCAACATTTCGGGTGAAAAAACCAAGAATTGCCGAGATATTTCGAAAACCAGAATTTGCAACTCCTTCCAAAAAAAAGGAATAAAATAAAATCTTGCTCGTGAACAAGTTTGTGTACGTTTTGGGCTAAACATTATACATTTTGACGCATGTTTTAAAATCAAATTTCATTTAAAAATTTCTAGCGAAAAATGATTTTTGGGAAACCTATTTTTCTGGCAAAACCAAGGAAAAGAGAATCGAGAAAAAAAATGTGTATTCAGTGAGTAAATGTATCTCCACGGATGCATGAAATTGTGTTCGGTGGAGTGGTTCGCTAGTGCCTTCACGTAAATGAAGTCGTGAGTTCGAACCTACCACACTCTTTTATTTCTTATTTCTTGCACCAATTTGTTTGAGTCATTGACAGTGGGCCATAGCCCCACTGGCATGCCACGTAAGCACATGATACAGACAAAATGGCCGTATTTGCATGAGATGATAAGTTATATGACCACAATTTCGTATTTTATAAGTTTTAAACTAGACATTAAGCGCAAGTTGTACAACTTTTAATGATATTACTTCATCTTTCAACTAACCCAAATGTACCATTTAAAACTAGACGATAACAGGCGAATCAACCTTGGTTGAATAGTTAGAAGGACAAGCAGGGACGAAGCTAGCATCGGATTACGTCTAGAGCTAAGCTAGTTTAAGTGATACACTCTAGTGGTTTTGTATATTGTATAAGAACATAGGAGTATTGCAAAGGATATCGTTATTACGCCTAGGGCTATAGTTCCAATTGTCCTAGGTCTCCGTCACTGAGGACAGTAGTATCCTCCGTCCACCAGGGTTCAAGCCCAACATTTGACATTGGTGCTCGCATTTTTTAAGATTTGTAGATCTTTTGACGATGTATGTTTAGTGGAAGGAGACGTTCTCATCAACTACGAAAATGTCTATGACGACTTCATCAATCTCAAGATGATGTGTCGGCTCGGTCTCTCACAGGTGCTTATAGGGATATCATGTGCATTAATGCGTTCATAGAGGTGAGTATATGTACGTATGTATGAGCGTCCGAGTCTCTACTGTGTAAAAAAAAAAACTAGACAGTAAGAGCACGATTTCTGTTCATTTTGGGCAAACGATATTTTTTTTTATATGATTGTGTCATCATCTTTCAATCTACGGAATCAGAATGCACCTATTGTACGATGTACGTCACTTGTTAGGTTTTGCCTTTAACTATCCATACTTGCCCTCGAGGTTTTTCTCACACTTGCCCGTCCGATTGGCAGATTAAATCCAACATTCGGTGTTTTATCTCACAAAGCTTCCTTTCTTTTGGGGGGGAAATAAGCAACGTGACAAGCTGTGAAGGTTACAAATTTCTAGCCACTCTTCTTAATTATTTTATGTGCAGGTATAGGTAAAAGTATTACTCCACACGATAAAAGCATTGGTCCGTATAATTCAGAGACGCTGTGCATAACTGATAAGTTACAAACAGAAGGCTTAGTCTCTTTCAGATGACCTAGATAAACAATTTGAGGAAACGTCCGTCAAAGCAAAAGAAAAAGATATCCAGTTGCAGCTACTAAAATCAGGATGGTGTGAAAATTTCAACCATCCGACCACTTTGCTCAAAATTTTCCCTAGCCAGACTAAAGCTGCTTTGGCGGCTACACTCACAGCTCCAGGCTTTTCTATCTATCCAACATGTACCTCGGTAGCCTCTCTCTTATGGTTATGGTTGTAATAGTGGAGTCATTGCTTCCAGTGACAGTTTAGAGCTCGTCGTGGCCGGACAGGTCTGAAGCCACAGCATCGAGTTTCTGTTGCAGCTCCTGTTATAGATTGTTATATATATATATATATAAAGCAAAACTCCATTAGCTCCCAACCTCAATGCAAAGAAAGAAAACACATTCGTGATAGGGACAAGAAAGAACCTTCAGCTTCTCTTCAACACACATTGCAGGAGTTGACAGTACAGCGACGTACCTGCGCCATCGGAACAGACATAGAAATAATTAACATGATATAATGTGCATTTTGGTAAAAAGATCAAAGGTGTATCATGACAAAAAAAAACTACGCACTCGCATCTGCTGGGCTCATCGACACCGTTAAGTTCGTTGCTCAGCCCACATCTAAGCCTGACCTGCATAAAAGTTAAGCCGCACAGTTATATTTTAAGACATGCAAATGGAAAGAGCTGTGCTTAAGGAGAATGCAACCCTGAATAATAGCAAGTACCTTTAGGCTTCGGTCAGGGCCATTCCAGCATTTGTCTCCACTTGAAAAGTGCATCATCCTGTAGGATTCTTCAAATTTGTCCCAGCGCCTGACCAACAGAGAATTTCCATTTTCATTTACGGCACAAGATAACTAACTGCACTAGGAATGACAACATAGTGCAAACGCATGTTTGTGTGCTTCCATGCACAGAATAGGATGTTTAGGCTTGTGAACGTCATACACAAGAGAAAATAGAAACTATAATTTTCTTCCAAGTAACTTTCAAGTAGCTCTAAGCTAGTTGGTAGCTAAACCAGCCAGGACTGTGCAGGCAATTCTCTAGAAAATGGTCCATGTTCAAAGATAAAATGGCAGTAAAGCAGAGCAATGCTGATAGACACAGCACATTGAAAACAAAATTGCACTCCCCTAATCTATTCCTAAAATTGCATCCCTAAGAGAACATGAATGGAATTAGTCGTTTGAAAACATGGTAACGTAATATAACACAGAAAAAAGTTGCTTATATACACAAACCTACATAGTAAGAAAGCTATCCGGATTGCCTATGTAGTGAATTGTCTTCGACCATTACTTGTTCACGTGCAAGTATCAACCCTAGAACTTCATCCAGTTTACAAGATTAACAGCCAGGTTATAGCTCAACCTTTCAAGATTCTACGTTTATTTCGCAAGCTATTGTGCTGAAAAATGTAATCACGGTAATGATGAAGAATGAACAAGATCTCAGCTCGTGCTCTCTAAAACACAGTTAATAATCTACACAATGCGTTTTACTAAATAGCATTACTCAGTGTTTTCCCATAGTGAATATGAATGTGAGAATTTCCACAACATATCAATATGATAGTGGTAGTGGACCAAACTAAATATGAAGTTTAATCAATGGATTACAGTAGGGAATAACAAAAAATATACTAAATCTTAAAGGAGTGCAAGAAACACACCCCAGGTTAGTGGAACTGTGTCCTTCAACCTGTGAAGCTTTCTTGTATGGACAGACCTTGTAAACATACCTGCCAATAGGGATCATGATTCAAAAATCAGTAAACCTAACCAAATATAAAATGAAACAAAAAAGTTTGAATTTTTTTGAGAGATGGGATACATACTTGCCCTCCTTGCCCTCAAAGCACTGGTCATAAAAGTAATAGAACTCCTTCTCCTTACCTAACAAGAATGCATTTCAATCAGTTTCAATTTTTCACAAGTTTACCAAGGTAACGTATTAACTAGAGTAACTAATCAGATGAGGTCAGCATCTAGAGTAGCAGGTAACATGTAATACAGAGCAATAATGTTCTAAAGAAATGAAGCCTCAAATAGTTGGAAATGTATTTTAAGTACCACAGACCGAAATGCAAACTATGTAGATTCGGCTAGAAATAAAACCAAAAAGATATATGAAAGAAACATACAACGGGATGTTCTTTATCTATGGTTGGACTACACTATCCTGTAAATGACTCTCTAAGTTATTTTTGGCCATTTTAAGGAACAGCTTATTTTACGGAACTTCAACAAATTCGCCGCTCGAAAATCAGTTTGGTTTCATGCTTGCGAGGTCGACCATGGAAGCCATTGTCTTGGTACGACAACTCATGGAGAGATATAGGGAGCAAAAGAAGGACCTGCATATGGTGTTCATTGACTTGAAGAAGGCCTACGATAAGATACCGCGGAATGTCATGTGGTGGGCCTTGGAGAAATACAAAGTCACAGCAAAGTACATTGCCCTCATCAAGGACATGTACGATAATGTTATGACAAGTGTTCGAACAAGTGATGGCGACACTGATGACTTGCCGATTAAAATAGGACTGCACCAGGGGTCAGCTTTGAGCCCTTATCCTTTTGCTTTGGTGATGGATGAGGTCACAAGGGATATACAAGGAGATATCCCATGGTGTATGCTCTTTGCGGATGATGTGGTGCTAGTCGATGATAGTCGGATGGGGGTCAATAGGAAGTTGGAGCTATGGAGATAAACCTTGAAATCAAAAGGTTTTAAACTTAGTAGAACTAAAACCAAGTACATGAGGTGCGGTTTCAGTACTACTAGGCACGAGGAGGAGGAGGTTAGCCTGGATGGGCAGGTGGTGCCTCAGAAGGACAACTTTCAATATTTGGGGTCAATGTTATAGAAGGATGGGGATATCAATGAAGATGTGAACCATCGAATCAAAGCCGGATGGATTAAGTGGCACCAAGCTTCGAGCATTCTCTGTGACAAGAGAGAGCCACAAAAGCTAAAAGTCAAGTTCTATAGGACGGCGGTTCGACCTGCAATGTTGTATGGCGCTAAGTGTTGGCCGACTAAAAGGCGACATGTTCAACAGTTAGGTGTGGCGGAGATGCGCATGTTGAGATGGATGTGTGGCCACACAAGGAAGGACCTAGTCCGTAATGATGATATACGAGATAGAGTTGGGGTAGCACCGACTGAAGAGAAGCTTGTCCAACATCGTCTAAGATGGTTTGGGCATATTCAACACGGGCCTCCAGAAGCGTCAGTGCATAGCGGACGGCTAAAGCGTGCTGATAATGTCAAGAGAGGTCGGGGTAGACTGACATGGGAGGAATCCGTAAAGAGAGATCTAAGGACTGGAGTACCTCCAGAGAACTAGCCATGGACAGGGGTGCGTGGAAGCTTGATATCCATGTGCCAGAACCATGAGTTGGTTGCGAGATCTTATGGGTTTCACCTCTTGTCCATGTGCCAGAACTTGTTCGGGACTAAAGGCTTTGTTATTGCTGTTGTTTTTTGTTGTTGTAGTGTGTTCTTGCTTAGGAACCATGTTAGCACAGTTCTCATTACCATTTACTGGATGGCTTAAGAAGTAGTTTCATCAACCCAAAACACAACATTTGATAAAAAATCCCTAACAAAACTAATAGCTGCAAAATATACAAGTGGGTGATGCACTCAACGCGGAGACAAAGTTTCAATTAACTTACCAAAGTCTTGCTTTAGCTTATCTGTCAGAGAGGTTATCCTAGATTGAATTTTGGACAGCTTTGAGCTAGCATCATCGTACTCCTTCCGAACATGAGCAGCCTCTAAAATCATAAATGTGTAAGCGTTAGCACATACTCATATAAATCATGAAGAATCAACAGAAGTAGTATGTACGACTGACCTGATAAATCAACAGGGGTCTTGAAAAAGTTGAATTTCTGTAAAACATTCTGTACAGTTTGCTGAATCTTGTCCAGCCATGATGCTTGTCCTGAGGCAGTTAAATCTGAAGGAAGGAACAAATCAAATAAATAATAAATACACATACAATAGGATAATCAGTAACCACATACAGTAGGAACGGAATTATTGTTGTCATATAAGCACACTATACCTGAATGGTCATCACCTTTCCGGTCGTCATCAGATTTATAGGACACATCCGGTTCTTCATGATCATCAACATATTCATCATCTGATACATTAGACAACTCTTCGTCTTCAAATTTGTGCCTATCATCCTCAACTTCTGAATGATAGCCAGCATAATTTTCTTCTACGGGTTCTGGTATATCATGCTCATCTTCAAATGCTTCTTCTGCAGGTTCTGGAATATCCAGCTCATCCTCATGGCCCTTTTTATCGCTTTTACCAACATCATCTACATTTTCTCCAGTCCAGCGAGAAGCTACCAGACGACCCAATTCCGCCTTTGACAAACCTTCAGAGTTGACAGAAGTAGGGTCCTGCAAAACATACAACAATGCTTCATAACTTGAAATTGGAACTGCATTCCCAAGAGATCAACAAAAATTGTACAATATATTCTGGGTATCATAATAATTGTATATAAGTAATAAAAATATAACGTCCACACAAAAATTTGACCATCCTTAACCGAATATAATGGGAGATAAGGACAACGACAATGTGAAAAGACAAGCAAGTGCAGTTTTGGATATAGCTTATTAGTTACAGGACATCAGAAATCTAGACAAGACATCACAATAGCAAATATTAAACAAGTTCAGTGACATGAGTCAGCTGCAAAGCAGTTACTACACCACCTGCTCCTCGGTAGGTACTGCAGATGTCTCCACCGGTGGTTCATCATCTCCAGTCCCAGCTTTAATGTCAGGCTGACATGGAAAAACAGCATATATACACTCAAATTTGATATTGAAACAAACTAGCATATCAATTTTCTAGTACCAAAAGTTAACTATTACCACTTCAACAGATGTCTCGCCTTCTGGTGAGTGATTGTCATGGTCCGTGATATCTCCATCATGATGTTCAACTACCTATGTTAAACAGTAGTAACAAAATAACATAAATATATTTTTATAGCAGTGAACTAACAAGGTGCATAATGAGTACCTATATGGCTATATCTTGTACGTTAGGACTTAGGAGTGAGGACTTCACTAATTTGCCAATGGTTGTCATTTCTATGTTAGTCATATGGTCTTTCTTGGTGCGTAACGAGTACCTATATGGCTATACCTTGTACGTGAGGAGTGAGGACTTCACTAATTTGCCAATGGTTGGCATTTCTATGTTAGTTATATGGGCTTTCTTAGTTAACCGTGGCAATTATTATGAAGCTATCAATTAGGTTTTGTGTAAGCAAAGCAGTTGCCGAAGCATCAAAGGGCTCCGAATTGTGATAGGTTCATAGCAGTAGCTCACATCACCTACCTCGCGATGCTTTTCGCCTTGAGGCCATGGCGTCCCCATGGCGCAATTCAGGAATCGCCAGGAGGCAGGGCAAGAGCCATGAATTGCTTGGCGGGAAAGAGAACTATGGCATGAGAAAGGGAGGGGCAAGAGGTTGGGGAAGTCACCAATTCAGAGAAGAGAAGGGGAGGGGTATGGGAGGACACCATCCTCATCTCCCCCCCCCCCCCTCCTTTTTTTCTGCAATGTTTCTTCTCGGATTTTCCTCACCCCTCTGTTTTTTGGCTTTTTGCTGGCTGTGATTCATTCATCTGTATTTTGGGGGGTATTGACTCGTATTCCTTCGCTTCCCTTTTGTTCTTCCTGGCTAGGTTGGAGTCTTGATGGCTGACATTGAGAAAGTGAAAGAGAAGGGCAACTGAAGACAAAGAAGAAACTATGGGAAGGTGGCCTGCATTACTTAATATCCATCATTTTTCTGCCGTGTGTGTGTGTGTGTGGGGGGGGGGGGGGGGGGGGGGGGACTCGTATGATATCGCCTTGGGCAGTTAGGTGGTGGTCAGGTTGTGCTACTTCGCCTCACCCTATCAGCATGATAACCTTGGCCGGAATTGCACAGAATATTTCTTGATAGCTTCAGTTGAACCTACAGCCTCCAGGGTACGTGGGCATTATCTGTTTCTTGAGATGTGTGTATGCTTATGAAAATTGCGACCACAAGAAGGGAAGTTAACAATCCATTTTTTAGATGTTATTAATTCAGCTTATATAGCGCGAAACCCTAAAATTGAAGTACTAAACCAACCATTTAAGGCTTTATTTTGTAAGTGGACAGCTTAAATGATTTTAAAAGTATAAAAAATACAAGAGACTGATTTCATGATTATTTCATTACTTCTGTGAATTGCTTAAGTACAAAACTGTCTCCTATCAAGGTAATTCGGGTTCTGATATTATGGACGAGGATGATGAGTTCTAGTAGTTCTTCAAACTGAGGTGATAGTAACCAACATGGAATAGATGGACAAGGGGTCAAACAATATATAGGAAGAACCACCAACCTTGCTTTCATCTTCTTGTGCCTTCTCATTAGTGTCCTGAGAATCTGCTTCCTGAGAGGCATCAGGTGCTTTGTTTTCCTCAGCTGCTTGTTTTTCAGCTTCTTCTTTAATTCTCTTTTCTTCCTTCTCTTTTATTAGGCGCTCCTCTTCCTCTGCCTTTTCTATTAATCTCTTTTGCTCTGCACAGCATGAACAGTATTGGACACATAAAAACTATCCATCTAAAATTAACATCTTCAACAACATTTACTCGATATACCCCTCTTTGCAAAACGACGAGTTGGCTATGAGGGCTCACCTTTGAGCTTGTCGACAAGCCCCTGGAGTATCTTCTCTTCACCCTTCAGTTTTGTTAACTCTGCTTCATCTTTCGCAATTGCCAATTCGGCCTTTTCAACTTCCTGATTCCGAATAACGACACCACTTTTATATGTAGCTACTTTCTTCTTTAACTTCTCCCTCGCCGCCTTGCCAGCTTCCCAGCATGTATTCTTGCAAGTGCCATTGCTACCGTATTCGTCACTCCCGTCACAGCAATCTAGCAAACAATGAGGAACAAGTAGAGCAAGTTATAAAAGGATCAATGGAATAGGAGCTCCAGCCAGTTTCTTGGTCTCTAGTCTTTGTTGTACATGTATCTTTAGTCTTAACAAAAACAAATAAAGCAATGGAACAAAGAAAACGCAACTGCTATTAGCCTCTTACCGCATATACCATCATTCACTCGCGACGAGAAGATGGTGATTGGAGAATGTCCGGTATTCTTGCAGTAGAATTTCGCCTCCGGGCACGCGGATGTCCCTGCGCAGGAAAAAGGAAGCACGATTCAGTGAACTGCTCTCCTGGTTCCAACATTGGCACAAATATATGAGCCTAACAGAGAGAATATCCCAACTTTCACACATCTCCGGCACGAATGGATCCCCAAGACTCCCACAGTTCAAAACCAACGCGCACAGGCCATGAAACTAAGGGGGGCTGGCTCTACAGAAATCTCGGAGAAATCACACCACACGCGGAAGAAAAAGAGCGTGTTTTTAAGCAAAGAAGAAGAAAGAGGCGGTACCTGGCTCGTCGGTGCCGTCGGGACAGTCGCAGAAGTCGTCGTTGAGCTGATCCCTGGTGAACTTGCCCGATCCGTCCCTGCACTTGATCACGCCGCCCCTGTAGTACGCCTCATCTGCGCCCAGCAACGCTAAATTAAGAACCGCATCTACCTGGCGTCGGCAGCGAAGGCGCAAAAGAAAGCAAAGCGCGGTCAGATCCGGGGGGAACCTTGCGGAGGGATGCCGAGGGTCTCGAGCGGCGGACGGGATGCAGTGGCGGCGGCAGAGATCCATAGTAGGAGGAGGAGCGCGAGGACCCTCATGGCTGGCCGGAGCAGCAGTGGACGGGTCGGCGAACAGCGTGGGTTCGCTTCAGGTTTGGGTGTCACCAGGCAAAGAACCTCCGCCCCACAGGGAAAAACGTAACGAGCCTCGATTCTTCACTATTTTTTTCACTTGTCTCTCCAACAAATACC
Organism: Triticum aestivum; assembly: GCF_018294505.1. Taxonomy (NCBI): domain Eukaryota; kingdom Viridiplantae; phylum Streptophyta; class Magnoliopsida; order Poales; family Poaceae; genus Triticum; species Triticum aestivum. The sequence continues at coordinate 244,051,334 of NC_057800.1, forward strand.
CACAAATTTCCTCCCATGATAGACAGGGACCCGTAGGATGTGTTTGGTTCGGAGAATAGGTTAAATGGCTATAGATATCCTCAACCACCTCTGGCTAGGGATATCTTTTTTCTGTTTGGTTGGGTAGAATGTTAAGTGGCTGGAGATAGCCATTTGTCCGTTTGGTTTGAAGGATGAATACTGACTAGGAGTTGTTCTACTAAGAAGGTGAAATCATCTCATAGTTATATTTTTTTTCAACATAAATCAGCCAAATATGATAACCCCGCAAAAAGATCAGTCAAATATGATATAAATAGTAACAAAAATGAAATTTTAAGTAAAGTGCTCCTCAGTTAGTACATATGCTTCAGAGCAAAATAGACAAATACAAAATACTTTCTTTTATAGAAGATAAATACTTGAAAAAATACATCTATACACAAAACGATAACAAAGAGAAAGAGGGGGTTGCTACACATCAAAGCTACAAACTAAGAAAGAGCACACACGCGCACATGCAAAGAGAGGACATATGCATGCAGGCGCATAGCACCCAACAGTCATCCGAGAAAGCTCTCAGGCATTTACGTAAACAGTTGTTGAGCATGATAAGGAAAGTGTCGTCGACATCTCTTCCCGTTCCAAGCTTCAACTTGCAGCTCACACAACAGAAGATAAGCCGTAGGCACGATTGCGCGAACACAGGAAGAACGGCAAGCCAGCTAACGAGCCACACGAAGAAGCAAGCACTCCAGTAGCCTGCTAGCAAGCCACACGCACACGCTCGGCCAACCTCAGCAAGCCGGCGCCCTGGTCGCTAGCAACGCATGCAGCACAAAGCTAGCAACGCCGCTGGCTGCGCTGGTCAGCCTCTCCACTACGTGCTCTGACCGGTCCCGTCGTCGCGTCATGGCTTGCTCTGCCGCCTCGCCACCTAGCGACATGGTTGGATCCGCTGCCCCGCGCTCTGTCTAGCCTCGCCCTCGCCATGGCTAGCTAAGCCACCCCGCACCCTCGACGCAACCATCGCCCTGGTCAAAAATCTACAGCCTCGATGCCGCGCATTAGTTGTGTCGCCGCACCAGGTAAGGAGAAGAGATGAGACCGGGAAAAGAGTGGTGAACAAAACATAAGCGAGGAAAACGGTTCGCGCGTGCTGGTGGCTGGGCATTGATAACCCACAAGTATAGGGGATCGCAACAGTTTTTTAGGGTAGAGTATTCAACCTAAATTTATTGATTCGACACAATGGGAGCTAAAGAATATTCTCAAGTATTAGCAGTTGAGTTGTCAATTCAAGCACACATGAAAGACTTAATATCCGCAGTAAAGTATTTAGTAGCAAAGTAGTATGGAAGTAACGGTAACGGTGGCAAAAATAACAGTGATAGTTTTGTAGCAATCGTAACCGTGGCAACGGAAAAGTAACTAAGTAAAGATCAATATGTGAAGAGCTCGTAGGCAATGAATCAATGATGGATAATTATGTCGGACGCGATTCCTCATGCAACAGTTATAACATAGGGTGACACAAAACTAGCTCCAGTTCATCAATGTAATGTAGGCATGTATTCCGAATATAGTCATACGTGCTTATGGAAAAGAACTTACATGACATCTCTTGTCCTACCCTCCCGTGGCAGTGGGGTTCTATTGGAAACTAAGGGATATTAAGGCCTCCTTTTAATAGAGTACCGAACCAAAGCATTAATACTTAGTGAATACATGAACTCCTCAAACTACGGTCATCACCGGGAGTGGTCCCGATTATTGTCACTTCGGGGTTGCCGGATCATAACACATAGTAGGTGATTATTGACTTGCAAGATAGGATCAATAACTCACATATATTCATGAAAATATAATAGGTTCAGATCTGAAATCATGGCACTCGGGCCCTAGTGACAAGCATTAAGCATAGCATAGTCATAGCAACATCAATCTTAGAACATAATGGATACTAGGGATCAAACCCTAACAAAACTAACTCGATTACATGGTAAATCTCATCCAACCCATCATTGTCCAGCAAGCCTACGATGAGATTACTCATGCATGATGGTAAGCATCATGAAATTGGTGATGAAGGATGATTAATGATGATGATGGCGATGGATTTCCCTATCCGGAGCCCCGAACGGACTCCAGATCAGCCCTCCCGAGGAAGATTAGGGCTTGGTGGCGGCTCCGTATCGTAAAACGTGATGAATCCTTCTCTCTGATTTTTTTCTCCCCGAAAGTGAATATATGGAGTTGGGGTTGAGGTCGGTGGAGTCCCGGGGGGCACGAGGCAGGGGGCGCGCCCTGCACCCTCGTGGACAGGATGTGGGCCCCCTGATGCTGATTCTTTCGCCAGTATTTTTGCATTAATTCCAAAACGTGTCTCCGTGGATTTTCATGTCATTCGAAGAACTTTTATTTCTGCATAAAAATAACACCATGGCAGTTCTACTGAAAACATCGTCAGTCCAGGTTAGTTTCATTCAAATCATGCAAGTTAAAGTCCAAAACAAGGGCAAAAGTGTTTAAAAAATAGATACTTTGGAGACGTATCAAGCATATCCACCAGATTTTCGCGACTCCACTCAACCGCATTTCGAGGGTATATTCCACGAATCTTGGCTGTCCATATCCCTGGTTATCCCTCCTGCTCAATGAACCAAACACATGGCAACCACCTAAAAAAGGGCTATCCCTGTCCACTCGAGGGATAGCCATCGAACCAAACACATCCGTAAATGCGGGAGGCGGCCATCCAACACTATTTTGTATATGTCCGTCAGTAAATGGCAATTCAAAACTCAAATTTAATCTGATCCACACAGCGCGCCGGATCACACCAGTGCCTGATTTCATACCCGATCACAACCAAAAGAGACCAGTATACTTAGTTTCTAAAAATGTCCAAATCCAAAAGAACACCAGTCCTGCAGTTCGACGACCCATGCAATTTTCTCCGTACCGGACCGGCGTCTGCTCCCCGATCAAGATGTCATCGCCGTCGCATAGACAACCTCCATGTCCGCTTCCCTGCGTTCTCATTGTCTGTCGCTATCAACTAATCTTTTTACCGCTGCAACATCTGATAACGGGCGGATTGCACGATCATTCTCGCGTTGGCATTCAAAGAGTCCAGATTAAAGGTCAACATCTTGGCGTCCTCCGCATTGGCGGCGATCTTCAACTTCTTTCCCTCGAGTGCGGCCTTCCTCTCTTCGATCATGATCCTCCTCTCGTTGAGCATGAGCTTCTTGTTTTTTTTAAAAAAAAGAGGCTCACCCCCGGCATCTACATCTGGAAAATGCATGCGGCCATATTATTAAATAAGTACGACTAAAAACATAGTATTAGCCCCATTACAGCTCGTAAACGGAGCAAAATTAAAAAAGGGGAACTCATTGCCACAACCGGCGGGATAAATAGGACTAGAACACTAGACGCCTATCCTATTATGAGATCGTCATCCAAACCGGTTGAATATAGCTCGTGCTACCATCTCCCGCTGGTTGCACCCAGTGACCAAAGGCTCACTGGAGTCTGTAGGAGTGAGTAAGGATCACGTATGGATCCATGTCGTAGCTCTGAAGATGACCTGCAAGAAAGTTGAAGTATGATGTCTGTTAAAAATCATATCATTCATGCAGTTCCATATAGCCCAAATAAGTGCACATATTCCAATCCGAATACGAGACACAGTAATATGATCTACTCCAGCTAGCCACGTTCCAAATAACGCTTCAATACTAACTGGAGGGATAATATTAAAGGCTATATGAACCGTTCGCCAAAGTAATTTCTCGAGAGGGCAATCTATGAATAGGTGTTGTATTGTTTCATCATGATCACAAAAACAACATCGTGCACTACCTACCCAGCGTTTCTTTATTAAATTATCCTTGGTGAGGATCACTTGCTTGTGGACAAACCACATGAAAATCTTGATACGCAAGGGAACTTTAATTTTCCAGATATGTATCGATCTTGGGATTGAGTCAGAATTAGTTAGATCCATATACATAGATTTGACCATAAACACACCGCTTTTAGTTAATTTCCAGTGGAAGGAATTAGATTGGTCAGATAGTTGAATCTCCATCAACCTCCGCACCAAGTGTAGCCAGGAGTTTCAGCACTCCCCAACTAAGGATCTCCTAAACTGTATATTTAAGGGCACCTCCTGTAGTACAGTAGCTATGTAATCCTCCTTACATTCTACAATATTATATAAGGTGGGGTATTGTATGGCTAGAGGTGTCTCCCCCAACCATGTATCCTCCCAAAATCTTGTTGTTATCCCATTGCCAACTACGAATTTGGCCTACAAAAGAATATATCTTTCGTTCTCATAAGTCCCTTCTAGAATGGTGAATCGTTAGGTCTTGCGGTAACTTGGGCCAGAGTTTTTGATTGTAAATATTTGTTTCATAATATATGTGCCCACATATCATCAGTCTGTACGGATAATCTATATACCCATTTATTCATTAGGCATTTATTTTTAATCTCTAGGTTCTCAGTTTCGAGACCCCCTTGGTCCTTGGGTCGGCAAATGATATCCCATCTCGCCAGGCGATATTTTGTCTTAATATCATCTGACTGCCAAAAAATCGAGATCAATAAAAATCAAGTCTCTTCCGTACCCCTTTAGGTACTTCAAAGAAAGATAAACAGGAACATCGGCATACTTGTTAGTACTGAATTAACGAGTACCAACCGACCTCCATAAGACATTAGCTTGCCCTTCTAGCAGCTTAGTTTCTTTTCAAATCATCCTTCAATGCATCTCCACTCTTTATTAGTAAGTTTACGATGATGAATCGGGATGCCCGGATAACTGAAAGGCAGATATTCCAATTCACATCTGAACAATTGTCTATATGCATCTTGTTCCTCTTTGGCCCTCCCAAAGCAAAACAATTCGCTCTTGTGAAAATTTAATTTTTAGCCTAGACAACTGTTCAAAAAGACACAACACTAGTTTCATATTCCAAGCCTTTGCAAGATCATGCTCCATGAAAAGAATAGTGTCGTCGGCATATTGTAAGAGGGAAACTCCCCCATCTACTAGATGGGGAACGAGTCCACCAACTTGGTCATTCTCCTTGGCCCGGCCTATAAGAACGGTCAACATATTTGCCACTATATTGAATAAGAGAGAAGACATCGAATCACCTTGTCTCAAGCCCTTATGCGTCTGAAAATAATGACCGATATCATTGTTAACCTTCACTCTGACACTACCTTTTTGGACTAGGGAATCCACCTGATTCCTCCATGTCTCATTAAAACCCTTCATGCGCATTGCCTATTGAAGGAAAGGCCACCTTACTTTATCATATGCCTTTTCTAAATCCACTTTGAAGATGAACCCATCTAGCTTCCTCGAATGAATTTCATAGAGAGTTTCATGTAAGACAACAACCCTTCTAGGATATGTCTCCCCGACATGAAAGCTGTCTGGCTCGGTTATCCGTGTCAGTCTATTAGTACCTGATGTCTGCTAGGACTATGTCGGTATTTCCCCAAAGAGGAAGGGATGATGCAACACAACAACGGTAGGTATATCCCTCAGTGACGAGATCAAGGTTATCGAACCAGTAGGAGAACCATGCAACACTACGTGAATGGCACCTGCACACAAATAACAAATACTCGCAACCCGACGTATTAAAGGGGTTGTCAATCCATTTCGGTTACGGCGCCAGAAGTTGGCAAAAGGACGTGAGAAAGATGTAATAAATTAATAGATAGAACGCGCGGGAACGCGAGATAAAATAAATAAGAATAAATTGCAGCAAGGTATTTTTGTATTTTTGGTTTAATAAAACTGAAAATAAAAGCAAAGAAAAATAGATCGCAAAAGCAAATATAATAAAGAAGAGACCCGGGGTCGTATGTTTCACTAGTGGCTTCTCTCGAGGAAAATAGCAGACGGTGGGTAAACGAATTACTGTTGGGCAATTGATAAAACTTCAAATAATCATGACGATATCCAGGTGTAACATCCCAAATTTTTTAATTTGGAATGTTATACATTAGATCATCATTGCATATCATATTTTATTGCATTTTGGCTAGATCCTAGAAATTCTACGCAACTCAAGGACCCACGGAGAGAGTTGGGAATTTCGTTATTTTCATATTTGAGTTTTTCTCAAATTTTGAAAGAGAATCATTTGATTTTAATTATTTTATCTTCAAGTATTTTTTCTATAAAAATAAAAGAGAGGTGATAAAATGACTTCCTCAAAATAAAGAAATATTGAAGATTTAATATTAAAATCAAATAAGATATTTATTCGGATTTTATTGCTATTTTATTTGAATTAGGAAAAATATGTTTCTCAAAATTGCATTTTAGGCCCAAATAAATGTTCACCTTGTCCGGCCTATTTTTAGAGGACGGGGAAAATTTATTTTGGGATTTTTTGAGTCTTGTTAGTATTTTTTTTTCTTTCTTTTTCTGCACATCGGTTTTAAAAAAAACCGACTTCGGGCCGTACCCGATCAGGAGACCTTAGGCCGTCCCTCTTATAAGCCGTCGCCTCGCACCCCGAGCCCACCAGCCGGGCCCCGCCCCAAACCCTAACCGCCGCCGCCGCTGCCGCCCCGCGGCCCACGCCGCCGCCCCGCCTTCCGGAGCCGCCGCCCGTCGTCGCCGACCACCACCGCTGGACCCGCCGCCGCCCTCGTCAAAGTCATCGGGGTAGCCGCCGCCTTGGTTTTCGTTAGAAAACCATCAAGTTTTTTTAGAAAACCCTAGATCCATTTTTTAGATCCGGTTCGGTTTATTTTTTTCCCGGTTTAGTTATTTAGCAAGCGCCCATCCGTACGTTCGTTTTAACAAACAGTTTTCACCGTATAGTCGTAGACAGCGAACGTTCGTTTGCTAGCCTGTTCGTCAGTTTTTCTTTTTCTCGGATTTTCTGCTATTATTTTCGATCGCGATTTCTGATCCGATTTTTGTTATAGTTTAACTTTTCGCTCATTTGTCGGAATCAGGCGATTCAAGCGCCTAGAGTTTCGTCTCGAAACCCTCTTTCTGTTTAATCGACTTGAACAAGATTTTGCTACTGTAAAATTTGACTTTAGTCCAGATTAGTAATCGGAGCTTGTTTTCTTTCGCCGTTTGAGTTTTGTTGCTTCGTTTGATTTGATTATTTTTGCCAACCGGAGTTTTTAAGTTGAACTTTCTGGTTAGATCTCTTATTTGAGTTTTACCCGTGCTCTTGCTTGATTGCTTATTGTATGTTTGCTTATTTGCGATAGAATACTCGGAGTGCGAAGCGTGCTACATCGAGTCTCTAGGTTTCACGGATCATCAGCAAGGCGATCATGCTTTTCATTACCCAATTTTTATGCATTAGTTTTAACCCTCAGACATTGCATGAGTCGGATTGATAACATGTGGGTATTGGGAAGTAGATGATGAGGTAGAACCTATCACCTGTTTTATTATCAAACCTTTGGGAGTTACTTCTACGTATGCTTATATTGCTATGCTATGCTTGTAGACGTGGATTGGGTTTTGAGTGTATCCATGACAGATGTGAGATTGTTAATTAATGGTTTAACTTAAGGTGGCAACTTAAATACACATCTGGGTGTATTCAGGCACCTGGGGTATCCAGTGATTGCTTGTATTTTTTTGGAAATCCCGGGGTATCGTGGGATTTTTCCTATGGACCGCCACCCAGGCTTAAAGGGATCATGAGATTTTTCATACTAGAAACTTCTGTGTGCAGCCACATGCCATTATGGGCTTTGGCATAGTTGATTAAGTAGTGTGAACTCTTACAGTGGTAGACTAGCAGATGTAGGGGATGTAGGTGGTACTGTCTACCCATCGTAAGGTGCTAACGCTTCTAAAAGACTGTGTCTCGATCATCCATTTCTCAAACACCATGTAGTGCAAGAAATCCAACGGAGGAGATCAAGTCTTATGGGGAAAAGTGCACAAACCTCTGCAGAGTGTACAAACTAATCATGGTTAGCTGTGTCCCCGGTTATGGACATTTTGAGTATCTGGCTCTTGGATTATCATGTTGATCTCATCACTCCAAATTAATTTTGTTGGGTTATTAATTACCTTTTAATTGGGATTGAGATGGGGTTTACCATTCTCAATGTTCTCAACCAACTTTGTAGTTAAATAAAATATATTCCTTTGCAGTAGGGAAAAATTGGCTTTTCGCAAAACCTATTAACCATACAGCCTCCACCAACCATATATGCATGTAGTGATAGCATTATTCTGTTCATTACTCTCTTGTGTTACATTGCCAGCATATTCCATGTGCTGACCCGTTTTCGGGCTGCAACGTATCATATTGCAGACTTTTCAGACGATGAGTAAGGAGCCTTAGGTCGTGGTCTTTCACTCAGTGATGTCGTTGGAGTTGATGGACTCACTTTATCTTCCAAGCCTTCCGTTGTTGTCGTATTAGATGGCCTTAAGCCATATTTATTGTAATCAGTTCTCTTTTGAGACATTCGATGTAATAAGTGTGTGATTGCTACTCTGTTATAAATCCTCAAGTACTGTGCGTGTCAGCATTACCGATCCAGGGATGACACTGATGCACAGAGACTCGACCGTTTGAGGTCTGGTCGCTACAAGATGGTATCAGAGCACATGTTGATTGTAGGACACGACCATTAAGCCAAAGCCTTAGATCACTACTCTCTTCTCATTTCTAACTCCTCTCCATTTTCTACTCTTTAGGATGGCATACCCAAGGAACAAGTTTGCACAACCTGATGAAGACACCCCTTTTGGACGCCACTTGAAGGAAGTCACTAAGTACCTGAACATTGGAATACCAAGCTTCACCAGGACTTACAACGCCACTTTACCAGAAGAGGAGCGCTGGATGATTCAAGTTCAACTTCCAGGAAGGACATTCACGCCAGTCACTAAGCCCATAGAGTTTTCCTTTGATGCACCAACCTAGAGTCTAGGCAAGAGTATGGCAGCCCACATCACCATGGGACGCATTGGAGAGGTTTACCACGCGGAGCTTAAGGATACTATCTACCAGATTTGTGGGCGTCAAGATGAGCAATGGGAGATGATCAGCACCACGAAGGATAGATCAATTGTCGCTTTCATCCAGGAGTTAAACCAGCACATTCGTCGCCAGGAGAATCAGATGTGCGCCAACATGATAGATCTGAAGAAGGCGATGACAAGGATCACGGAGCTTGAGGAAGAACTCAAGGCAACTCACGAAGATTATGAGGAAGAAATCTTCGTACTAGTGGAGAAGAATGACGACCTGGAAAGGAAGCTAGGAGTATTCATGGGAGACCCCACGCCAGGAGGAGAAGACGACGGACCCAAGGAGATTTGTCGAAGGACTACATCATCATCGACGACACCGACTCGGACCCCGACGATAGTGATGATGACTATGTTGATGAAGCTGGAGCAGATATCATGGAGTCTTTGACCGAACAATATTTTTAGTCGACCACCATATCAGTAGTAGTATTCCACCATGTAAATAATATAGTCCAAGCACTTTGTAACGATAGTTCTAGACCGATTGTATGCCTTTGATTGATTGAGTGATATGATTGTGTTTGTCTCAAGTGCATATGGGTAGTGTTTTCTCACTAGACCTCCTTCTATTCTATTTCTCTCCCCTCTAAACCCTCAGATGCCTCCGAGACGTGACCCCAGATTTACCTTTCCACTGGAGCTCACTCAGTTGATCCAGCAGCAGAATACCCTGATGCAGTTGTTAGTTCAGAACCAAGGCAACAACAACAAAAACAACAACAACAACAACGACCCACCACCACCACCCCCAGTTGACAATTTAGCCCGTTTTCTGAGGTTGTAGCCGCCGGTGTTTTCCAGTAGCACCGAGCCGATAGTTGCAGATGATTGGCTCCGCATGATTGGAAGGGAGTTAACCACTGCAGGATGTACAGATGCTGAGAAGGTGCGTTTTGCCGCACACCAATTGGATGGACCAGCAGCCTCATGGTGGGAGAATTACACTGTCACCTATCCTATAGCCACTGTTACATGGGACCAGTTCCAGCAAGCTTTTCACACTGCCCATGTATCAGCAGGAGCTATGGCCATGAAAAAGCGTGAGTTTCGCAACTTACGCCAAGGAGGGCGCACTGTAGGCAAATATGTGGATGAATTTAGTAAGCTAGCACGTTATGCCCCAGATGACGTCGCTACAGATGCATCTAAGAATGAGAAGTTTCTGGAAGGACTGAATGATGAGATGAGCATGCAGTTGATGGTGGCCAATTTCAATAACTACCATGAGTTGGTGGATAGAGCTCTCATGCTTGAAGGGAAGCAGCAGCAGATTGACAGTTGCAAGAGGAAGTATGGACAAGGGAAGTATAATTCTAGAGCTCAACAGAGACCCCGTTTCACCCCGAACTCGGGAGGACCTGTCCATAACCATGGAGGCCACACTCATAATGGAGGAAGTTCGCACAACCATAGTGGCCCCAGGAATGGGAATGGTAATGGAGGAAGCAGTCGGCAGAACCGTTCCAACCCAGCAATGCCCGCCAAGAAAGATCTAAGCCACGTTACTTGCTACAAGTGCCAGAAGACCGGACATTACGCCAATGAATGTCTTGAAGCCAAAAACAGAAACAACAATGGAAGCTCTGGGAAGAGGCCCAACCCTTTCACCAGGGGGCAAGTGAACCACGTTAACATGGAGGAGGTTGAAGCCCAGCCCAATGCAGTAATAGGTAAGTTTTTGGTTAAGTCATTTACTGCAGTCGTTCTTTTTGATACTGGTGCATCGCATTCATACATATCAAGGGGATTTGTGGATAAATTTAAACTGCCAACCCAAGACCCTAGGTCACCCATGTTAGTAACCTCGCTAGGAGCAGAGTATATGGCTAGCCTATGGTGTGATCAGTTACCATTAAGGATTGGTAACTATTTGTTCCCCTCAGACCTAATAGTATTGGAGTCACAAGGATTGGATGTGATATTAGGCATGGATTGGCTATCAAAGTATGGAGGGAACATTGACTGCGCTAGTAAGTCGATCTTACTCACCACACCAGAAGGAAGAAGGATCAAGTATGTATCCCGGCATGTGCCGAATAGGACTCAAGTAAATTCCTTATCAGGAGTTGTACAGGAGGAAGTATCAGTGGTGAAGGATTTTCCAGATGTATTTCCCGAAGAGTTGCTAGGCATGCCACCGGATAGAGACATTGAGTTTTTGATTGAGCTTTTGTCAGGCACGGCGCCAATATCTAAGAGACCGTACAAAATGCCCGCAAAGGATTTGGAGGAAATTAAGAAGCGGATCAAGGAGTTACTGGACAAAGGTTATATCCGCCCAAGTTCGTCACCTTGGGGATCGCTAGTACTTCTAGTGGAGAAGAAGGATGGATCGTTAAGGATGGTTGTTGATTATCGTGGATGGAATGAAGTAACGGTCAAGAACAAGTACCCATTGCCGATGATAAATGATTTGTTTGATTAACTGCAAGGAGCTAAGGTGTTTTCCAAGATCAATATGCGATCAGGATACCACCAGTTGAAGATTCGAGAGCAGGATATACCTAAGACAGCTTTTACCATGATGTACGGGCTATATGAGTACACCGTTATGTCATTTGGCCTAACTAACGCACCTGCCTATTTCATGAACATGGTGAACAAGGTGTTTATGGAGTTTTTGGATAAGTTCATCGTGGTGTTCATTGATGATATTTTGGTCTACTCAAAGAATGAAGAAGAACATAAGGAGCACTTGCGTTTAGTACTTGGGAAGCTCAGAGAACATCAGTTATACGCCAAGTTCAGCAAGTGTGAGTTTTGGTTGAAGGAAGTTGGATTTCTTGGACATGTTATATCCGGAGAAGGAATAGCCGTAGACCCCACCAAGGTGGTCACTGTGACAAATTGGGAGTCGCCCACGACAGTTGGAGAGATCCGGAGTTTCCTTGGACTCGCAGGATACTACCGGAGGTTCATAGAGAATTTCTTGAAGATTGCAAAGCCCATGACGGAGATGTTGAAGAAGGACACCAAATTCAAATGGACTGAGGAATGTGAGGCCAGTTTTTAGGAGTTGAAGAGATGATTGGTTACATCACCAGTGTTGATTCTGCCAGATCAACGCAAGGATTACGAAGTGTATTGCGATGCTTCTCGTCGAGGACTTGGATCCGTACTTATGCAGGAGGGAAGAGTTGTTTCATATGCCTCACGACAACTTAAACCCCATGAGTTAAATTATGCTACACATGCTTTGGAGTTAGCAGCCGTAGTACATGCGTTAAAGACTTGGAGACATTTTCTCATCGGAAACCATTGTGAGGTATACACGGATCACAAGAGTTTGAAGTATATCTTCACGCAGAAGGAGTTGAATCTCAGGCAAAGGAGATGGTTGGAACTCATTAAGGATTATGATATGAAGTTGCACTATCATCCCCGAAAGGCTAATGTAGTAGCCGATGCGTTGAGCCGCAAGAGTCATGTCAATACCCTCATGACCGGAGAGTTACCCAAGGAGTTAGCAGAAGACCTTCGCAAGTTATGTTTAGAGATAGTTCCGAGAGGTTATGTAGTAGCTTTGGAGATTCAGTCTACCTTGATGGATAAGATCAGAGAAGCTCAGAAGACGGACAAGGAGATTGCCGATATAAAGGAAAGAATGAGCAAAGGAAAAGCCAAAGGATTTCGGGAGGATGAGCACGATACCCTATGGTTTGAGGACCGCGTATATGTGCCAAATGATCAGGAGATCGGGAGGTTGGTTCTGCAAGAGGCCCATGATTCTCCATATTCGATTCACCCAGGAAATACCCATATGTGTCTGGATTTGAAGGATAGATTCTGGTGGACCGGAATGAAGAAGGATATTGCAGAGTATGTAGCAGTTTGTGATGTATGTCAGAGAGTGAAGGCAGAGCATCAGAAGCCAGCAGGATTGTTGCAACCATTGCCGATACCCGAATGGAAGTGGGATAAGCTAGGCATGGATTTTATCACGGGATTACCCAGGACTCGTTCAGGCTATGACTCGATATGGGTTGTAGTCGATCGTTTGACGAAAGTAGCTCATTTCATCCTAGTGAAGACCACTTACACCAGTGCTAAGTTGGCAAAGATATGCATGACCATGATCGTATGTCTGCATGGAGTTCCGAGGACAATTGTATCAGATAGAGGAAACCAGTTTACCTCAAAGTTTTGGAATCAGTTGCATGAAACTTTGGGAACCAGGCTCGAGTTCAGCACAGCTTTTCACCCGCAGACGAATGGACAAACCAAGAGAGTCAATCAGATTCTGGAGGACATGTTGAGAGCTTGTGCACTAGATTATGGATCTAGTTGGGAGGATAATTTGCCATATGCAGAGTTCTCTTATAACAATAGTTATCAAGCCAGTTTGAAGATGACCCCTTCCGAAGCATTGCACGGAAGGAGGTGCAGAACACCGTTGCTGTGGGACGAAGTTGGAGACCGACAGTTATTTGGACCAGATTTGATTAAAGAGTCTGAAGAGAAGGTTAAGTTGATTTGCGATAGATTCAAGGTAGCCCAATCCAGGCAGAAGAGCTATGCAGATTCTACACGCAAGGAGACAGTTTACGAAGTTGGAGATAGAGTGTATCTTCGTGTATCTCCCCTTCGAGGAGTAAAGCGCTTTGGAGTTAAGGGAAAGTTAGTGCCACGTTTTGTGGGACCATACAAAGTTTTGGAACGTATAGGAGAAGTTGATTACAAGTTGGAATTACCCGAAGGATTGTCAGGAGTGATGTGTTCCATGTTTCTTAGTTGAAGAAGTGCCACGCAGAGGTGGCTGATATTCCTCTATGAGATATAGTGCCACTAGAAGCGATACTGTTGGATAGTGATTTGACATATGAGGAAAAATCAGTAAAGATACTTGAGTTTGCTAGCCGAGTCACATGCAACAAAGTAATCAAATTTTGCAAAGTTCAGTGGAGCCACCATACCGAAGATGAAGCCACCTGGGAACGAGAGGAAGACCTACGGGAAGATCACCCTCACCTATTTTCTAGCCAACCCAAATCTCGAGGGCGAGATTCATCTAAAGGGGGTAGGTTTGTAACATCCCAAATTTTTAATTTGGAATGTTATACATTAGATCATCATTGCATATCATATTTTATTGCATTTTGGCTAGAACCTAGAAATTCTACGCAACTCAAGGACCCACGGAGAGAGTTTGGAATTTCGTTATTTTCATATTTGAGTTTTTCTCAAATTTTGAAAAGAGGATCATTTCATTTTAATTATTTTATCTTCAAGTATTTATTCTATAAAAATAAAAGAGAGAGGATAAGATGACTTCCTCAAAATAAAGAAATATTGGAGATTTAATATAAAATCAAGTAAGATTTTTATTCGGAGTTTTATTGCTAATTTATTTGAATTAGGAAAAAAATGTGTTTTTTCAAAATTGCATTTTAGGACCAAATAACCTTGTCCGGCCTAGTTTTAGAGGACGGGGAAAATTTATTTCGGGATTTTTGGAGTCTGTTTAGTATTTCTTTTCTTTCTTTTTCTGCACGTCAGATTCTTTTTAAAAAAGGCCAAACCGACTTCGGGCCGTACCCGGCCAGGAGACCTCGGGCCGGCCCTCTTATAAGCCGCCGCCCCGCACCCCGAGCCCACCAGTCGCGCCTCGCCCCAAACCCTAACCCTAACCGCCGCCGCCGACACCGCCGCGCCCCGCCGCCCGGAGCCGCCGCCCGCGCCGTCGCCTGCCGTCGCCCCGCCGCCCATCGCCGTCGACCACCACCGCTGGACCTGCCGCCGCCCTCGCCGGAGTCGTCGAGGTAGCCACCGCCGCGGTTTTCATTAGAAAACCGTCGTTTTTTTAGAAAACCCTAGATCCTTTTTTTAGATCCGGTTCAGTTTATTTTTTTCCCGGTTTAGTTATTTAGCGAATGCCCGTCCATACGTTCGTTTTAACGAACGGTTTTCACCGTTTAGTCGCAGGCAGCGAATGTTCGTTCGTTAGCCTGTTCGTTAGTTTTTCTTTTTCTCGGATTTTCCGCGATTATTTTCGATCGCGATTTTTGATTCGATTTTCGTTCTAGTTTAACTTTTCGCTCGTTTATCGGAATCACACGATTCAAACGCCTAGAGTTTCATCTCGAAACCCTCTTTCCGTTTAATCAACTTGAATAAGATTTTGCTACTGTAAAATTTGACTTTAGTCCAGATTAGTAATCGGAGCTTGTTTTCTTTCGCCGTTTGAGTTTTGTTGCTTCGTTTGATTTGATTATTTTTGCCAACCGAAGTTCTTAAGTTGAACTTTCTGGTTAGATCTCTTATTTGAGTTTTACCCTTGCTCTTGCTTGATTGTTTATTGTATGTTTGCTTGTTTGCGATAGAATACCCGGAGTGCGAAGCGTGCTACATCGAGTCTCTAGGTTTCATGGATCATCAGCAAGGCAAGTAACACTCTGATCATGCTTCTCATTACCTAGTTTTTATGCATTAGTTTCAACCCTCACACATTGCATGAGTAGGATTGATAACATGTGGGCATTGGGAAGTAGATGATGAGGTAGAACCTATCACCTGTTTTATTATCAAACCTTTGGGAGTTACTTCTACGTATGCTTATATTGCTATGCTATGCTCGTAGACGTGGATTGGGTTTTGAGTGTATCCATGACAGATGTGAGATTGTTAATTAATGGTTTAACTTAAGGTGGCAACTTAAATACACATCTGGGTGGATTGAGGCACCTGGGGTATCCAGTGATTGCCTGTATTTTTTGGAAATCCTGGGGTACCGTGTGATTTTTCCTATGGACCGCCACCCAGGCTCAAAGGGATCATGAGATTTTTCATACTAGAAACTTCCGTGTGCAGCCACATGCCATTATGGGCTCTGGCATAGTTGATTAAGTAGTGTGAACTCTTAAAGTGGTAGACTAGCAGATGTAGGGGATGTAGGTGGTACTGTCTACCCATCATAAGGTGCTAACACTTCTGAAAGACTGTGTCTCGGTCATCCGTTTCTCAAACACCATGTAGTGCGAGAAATCCAACGGAGGAGATCGAGTCTTTTGGGGAAAAGTGCACAAACCTCTGTAGAGTGTACAAACTAATCATGGTTAGTCATGTCCCTGATTATGGACATTTTGAGTATCTAGTTCTTGGATTATCATGTTGATCTCATCACTCCAAATTAATTGTGTTGGGTTATTAATTACCTTTTAATTGGGATTGAGATGGGGTTTACCATTCTCAATGTTTTCAACCAACTTTGTAGTTAAATAAAATATATTACTTTGCAGTAGGGAAAAATTGGCTTTTCGCAAAACCTATTAACCATACAGCCTCCACCAGCCATATATGCATGTAGTGATAGCATTATTCTGTTCCTTACTCTCTTGTGTTACATTGCCAGCATATTCCATGTGCTGACCCGTTTTCGGGATGCAACGTATCATGTTGCAGACTTTTCAAACGACGAGTAAGGAGCCTTAGGTCGTGGTCTTTCACTCAGTGATGTCGTTGGAGTTGATGGACTCACTTTATCTTCCAAGCCTTCCACTGTTATCGTATTAGATGGCCTTAAGCCATATTTATTGTAATAAGTTCTCTTTTGAGACATTCGATGTAATAAGTGTGTGATTGCTACTCTGTTATAAATCCTCAAGTACTATGCGTGTTAGCATTACCGATCCAGGGATGACACTGATGCACAGAGACTCGGCCGTTTGAGTTCTGGTCGCTACACCAGGCAATGATCATTATATAGGCATCACATACAAGATTAGTAGACCGAGTCCTGCCTGCATCTACTACTATTACTCCACACATCGACCACTATCCAGCATGCATCTAGTGTATTAAGTTCATGGAGAAATGGAGTAATGCAATAAGAACGATGACATGATGTAGACAAGATCTATTTATGTAGAAATAGACCCCATCTTGTTATCCTTAATAGCAACGATACATACGTGTCGGTTCGTCTTCTGTCATTGGGATCAAGCACCGTAAGATCAAACCCATTACAAAGCACCTCTTCCCATTGCAAGATAAATAGATCAAGTTGGCCAAACAAAACCCAAATATCGGAGAAGAAATATGAGGCTATAAGCAATCGTGCATATAAGAGATCAAAGAAGACTCAAATAACTTTCATGGATAAAAAGAGATAGATCTGATCATAAATTCAAAGTTCATCGGATCCCAACAAACACACCACAAAAAGAGTTACATCATATGGATCTCCAAGAGACCATTGTATTGAGAATCAAACGAGAGAGAGGAAGTCATCTAGCTACTAACTACGGACCCGAAGGTCTACAAAAGACTACTCACGCATCATCGAAGAGGCACCAATGGACATGATGAACCCCTTCGTGATGGTGTCTAGATTGGATCTGGTGGTTCTGGAACTTGCGGCGGCTGGAATTGATTTTCGTCGACTCCCCTAGGGTTTCTAGAATATTGGGGTATTTATAGAGCAAAGAGGCGGTTCGGGAGGCCATCGAGGTTAGCACAACCCACCTGGGCGCGCCTGGTGAGTTGTGCCCCCCTCGGGGCACCCCCCAGGTGCTTCTCCGACCCATTGGGTGTCTTCTAGTCCATAATAAATCCACAAAAAGTTTCGCTACATTTGGACTCCGTTTGGTATTGATTTCCCGCGATGTAAAAAACATGCATAAAACAGCAAGTGGCACTGGGCACTATGTCAATAGGTTAGTACCAAAAATGATATAAAATGACTATAAAATGATTGTAAAACATCCAAGAATGATAATATAACACATGGAACAATAAAAAATTATAGATACATTGGAGACGTAGCAGCATCCCCAAGCTTAATTCATGCCCGTCCTCGAGTAGGTAAATGATAAAAACAGAATTTTTGATGTGGAATGCCGCCTAACATGTTCATCACATATTCTTTTCTTTATAGCATGGACATTTGGACTTTTGTATGGTTCAAAGCAATAGTCTAGTTTTGACATGAGACCTAAATACTCGAGCATATCAACAAGCAACCATGTCTTTCAAAATATCAACGCTAAAATAAGTTATCCCTAGCCCATTATGCTCAATCATTAATCCATTCATGAAACACACTCGCATATTAGCTACACCCAATGCTCAAGTATGATCATATCGTACCCCCAAGTTGGTGCTTTATAAGAGAATATGGAGACTCAAATTAAAAATAAAAATTGCATAAAGTAAAAGAAAGGCCCTTCGCAGAGGGAAGTAGGGATTTGTAGAGGTGACAGAGCTCAAAGCAAAAAAGATAGAGATAAAAAAACATTTTGGGAGGCGTGCTTTTCCTGTCAACAAGAATGATCGAGTAGTTCCCAATACTTTCCATGATAGATATATCATAGGCAGTTCCCAAATAGAAATTAAAGTTTATTCCTTTTTCAACCATGCTTTCACTTTCCATGGCTAGCCGTATCCACGGGTGCCTGCTATACCAACACTTTCCAAGGAATTTATTATTTGACAACATAAAGTAAATTCATTTTTCATTTTGGGACTGGGCATCCCTAATACCTTTGCCTTACTCTCGTGCAATGACAAGTGAATAAACACTCATAATGAGAATAACATATCTAGCATGGAAATATATTAGCCACCCCCTACCGTTTCATGAGCGGTACAAGCACATGAAAGAGAAATTTATTTTGAAAATTAGAGATGGCATATACAAATTTTCTTAGAACGGGACGGAAATATCGCGTATAGGTAGGTATGGTGGAATCATGTGGCAAAACTAGTTTAAAGGATTTTGGATGCACAGGTAGTGATCATACTTAGTGCAGAATGAAGGCTAGCAAAAGATTGAGAAGCGACCAACCAAGAAACGAATAATCTCATAAGCGAGCATTAAGCATAATTAACACTGTATAATGCACCACAAGTAAGATGTAATTTCATCACATAACTATTGACTTTCGTGCTTGCATAGGGAATCACAAATCTTAACACTGATATTCTTACTAAAGCATAATTACTCATCAACATGACTCACATATCACATCATCATATCTCAAAACTATTACAAGGAATCAAGTTTATTTTGTCCAATGATCTTCATGAAAGTTTTTATTATATCCTTGGACATCTACCACTTTGGAACTAATTTTCATGTGTTGCTTTTGAAAATCTCAAACAAATATAAGTGAAGATCATGAGCATAATATTTCTTTCTCTCAAAATAATTTAAGTGAAGCAAGAGAGAGTTTCTTAAAAAAATATTAAAGCGCACCATGCTCAAAAAGATATAAGTGAAGCACTAGAGCAATTCCATAGCTCATAAAGATTTAAGTGAAGCATAGAGAGCAATTCTAACAAGTCATGGCATAATTTTGGCTATCTAAAATAGGTGTGTCCAGCAAGGATTCAAGACTTAAAACACAAAGCAAAACAAGAAAAGACTCATATCATACAAGACGCTCCAAGCAAAACTCATAGTATGTGATGAATAAAAATATAGCTTCGAGTAAAATATTGATGGTCATTAGAAGAAAGAGGGGATGCCACTCGGGCATCTCCAAACTTAGTTGCTTTCTTCTCTTTGGATAATAGCTTGGGATGCCATGGGCATCCGCAAGCTTAGGCTCTTATTACTCCTTATTCCTTGATCCATCGTAACATCACCCAAAACTTAAAAACTTCAATCACACAAAACTCAACAAAACCTTCGTGAGATTCATTAGTATAAGAAAACAAATTACTACTATAAGTATTGTTACAACTCATTCATATTTTATTCTTGCATTATATCTACTGTATTACAACTTTCCTATGGCAAAAACTCTTCAAAGAAAACCATAGAATCATCAAAACAAGCACACAATGCAAAGAAATCAGAATCTGTCAAAAAACAGAACAGTCTGTAGCAATCTGGATATTTCGAATACTTCTGTAACTCCAAAAATTCTAAAAAATTAGGACAATGTGAGTAATTTTGAAATTAATCTTCTACAAAAAGAATTTCTATTTTATCACGCTCCTGTTAAAAATGAAAATTATTTTCGTGAGCACATAAGTTTTTGTTTTTTAGCAAGATCAAAGTAACTATCACCCAACATAATTCTAAAGGCTTTACTTGGCACAAACACTAATTAAAACACAAAAAAACATAATCATAACAGTAGCATAATTGTTCAAACACTCAAGAACAGAAAGCAAAAGACAAAAACAAAATTTATTCATTGGGTTGCCTCCCAACAAGCGCTATCGTTTTATGCCCCTAGCTAGGCATAGTGCAAGGATCTATGTTTTGTCATCCGTAGTTTTGGCAAATTTTGTAAGGGCTTTCTCGGCTCTTTGCGCTTCCCTAAATTCTCAGGAAAAGAAACCATCTTTAGATCTAAAATAGCCAATCGCTTATTAGAGAGAGTAATCAAGGTATTTATGCGATTGATACTACAATTAAGATGTTTGAGGGGTTCGTTATATTTTTGCAATTCAACCATATGTTTGTGCAAATCACCAAGTTTGTCCAACATTTGAACTCCCTCTGGTGTAAAGTAAAAACCCTTCTTCTGAGGTGGAACCCCCAGAATCCCTTCTAAGATTTCATAAGCAGCATTAGCATCAAGCTCAATAAAATTCCCTTTAGCGGCAAAATCTAAGAGTTGTCTATGATGCAAATCCAATCCTATGTAAAAATTACGAAGCAAAATCTTTGTGTCTCCCTTTAGGATGCAAACATGATAGGATTCCGTTAGCCTATACCAAGCATCTTTCAAATTTTCTCCTTGTCGTTGCTTGAAGTATAAAACTTCAAAATCTGGTGACAAAGGAGGAGTAGGCACGCTAGCCATTATGACTAGAAAGCAAGAACACGGATAGATCCGGCAAGAAAACGGCGAACGAAAAAGAGGACGAATAAAATGGCAAACTTTTGTGAAGTGGGGGAGAGGAAAACGAGAGGAAAATGGCAAATAATGTAAATTGCGAGGAGATGAGATTTGTGATTAGGAACCTGGTAGATGTTGATGATGTCTCCCCGGCAACGATGCGAGAAATTCCTTTCGTTGTCTGCTAGAACTATGTCGGTATTTCCCAAAGAGGAAGGGATGATGCAGCACAAGAATGCTAGGTATTTCCCTCAATGATGAGAACAAGGTTACCGAACCAGTAGGAGAACCACGCAACACTACATGAACGACACCTGCACACAAATAACAAATACTCGCAACCCGACATATTAATGGGGTTGTCAATCTCTTTCGGGTAATAGCGCCAGAAATTGGCAAAAGGACGTGAGAAAGTTGTAATAAATTGATAGATAGATCACGTGGGAACGCGAGATAAAATAAATAAGAATAAATTGCAGCAATGTATTTTTGTATTTTTGGTTTAATAGATCTGAAAATAAAAGCAAATAAAAATAGATCGCAAAGGCAAATATAATAAAGAAGAGACCCAGGGGCCGTAGGTTTCACTAGTGGCTTCTCTCGAGGAAAATAGCAAACTGTGGGTAAAAAAAATATTGTCAGTCAATTGATAAAACTTCAAATAATAATGAAGATATCCAGGCAATGATCATTATATAGGCATCACGTCCAAGATTAGTAGACCGACTCCTGCCTGCATCTACTACTATTACCCCACACATCGACCGCTATCCAGCATGCATCTATTGTATTAAGTTCATGGAGAAACAGAGTAATGTAATAAGAATGATGACATGATGTAGACAAGATCTATTAATGTAGAAATAGACCCCATCTTGTTATCCTTAATAGCAACGATACATACGTGCCGGTTCGCCTTCTGTCACTCGGATCAAGCACCGTAAGATCGAACCCATTATAGAGCACCTCTTCCCATTGCAAGATAAATAGATCAAGTTGGCAAAACAAAACCCAAATAAAGGAGAAGAAATATGGGGCTATAAGCAATCATGCATATAAGAGATCAAAGAAGACTCAAATAACTTTCATGGATAAAAAGAGATAGATCTGATCATAAACTCAAAGTTCATCGGATCCCAACAAACACACCGCAAAAAGAATTACATCATATGGATCTCCAAGAGACCATTGTATTGAGAATCAAACGAGAGAGAGGAAGCCATCTAGCTACTAACTACAGACCCGAAGGTCTACAAAAGACTACTCACGCATCATTGGAGAAGCACCAATGGACATGATGAACCCCTCCGTGATGGTGTCTAGATTGGATCTGGTGGTTCTGGAACTTGTGGTGGCTGGAATTGATTTTCGTCGACTTCCCTAGGGTTTTTGGAATATTGGGGTATTTATAGAGCAAAGAGGCGGTTCAGGAGGCCACCGAGGTGGGCACAACCCACCTGGGTGCGCCTGGGGGCCCAAGCGCGCCTTGGTGGATTGTGCCCCCTTGGGGCACCCCCAGGTGCTTCTCTGGCCCATTGGGTGTCTTCTAGTCCATAAAAAATCCACAAAAAGTTTCGCTACATTTGGACTCCATTTTGTATTGATTTCCTGCGATGTAAAAAACATGCAAAAAATAGTAACTGACACTGGGCACTATATCAATAGGTTAGTACCAAAAAATGATATAAAAATGATTGTAAAACATCCAAGAATGATAATGTAACAACATGGAACAATAAAAAATTATAGATATGTTGGAGACGTATCAATACACAGTTTCATGAATATTTTGAAACTCACATTTAAAAGACATATTGGCCTAAACTGCTCGATGCGAACTGCTTCTTCTTTCTTTGGCAACAACGTTATCATACCGAAGTTAAGATGGAAGAGTTCCAAGTGACCATCGAAAAAATCGTGAAACATAGGCATAAGATCATCCTTTATAATATGCCAACATTTCTTATAGAACTCTATAGGGAACCCATCTGGTCCCAGTGCTTTATTCTGTTTCATTTGTGATATTGCATCATAAACCTCTTTCTCAGTAAATGGTGCAGACAAAATCTCATTTTCATCTAACCGAAGTTGAGGAATATCCCCAACAACAAACTCATCTAGGGACACCGCATTACCCACCTGAGGCCCGAAGAGTTGTTTATAATAATTTGAAATATAAGACTTGAGGTTCTCATGTCCCACCATGGTTGCTTCCATCCCGCACCCCCATGGCGCGGCTACCTCGAAGCCGGCGCCGCCGGCGACATTTCCACGGCGGCTCTTCCCCAGTGCGAGGCTCCCTCGGCAGCGGCGTCCATACCAACCGGATCTGCTGCTGCTGCTCTAGCTCTCGCTCACGCTGCTGCTGCTATTGCATCTCCGTCTCTCGCTTGATCGCACCGCTGCTCTGCTCTTGCCCTCGTTCGTGCTGCTGCTCTGCTCTTGCTCTCGCTCACACTGCTGATGCTGGTACACGGGTTGCTGCACCTACACTAGTTGCTGCTCCTCCAGGCGTTGTTGCTCCGACTGCTATCTTCTACCTTGTTCCCCGTCGATCGCCTGCTGATTTAGATCACTGTTTCTCTACTACTAGTGCTCGAGCGGCCTAAACTACATGTGAAGTGCCTCTCTGCTACCAATGAGTTCAGTTTTGACAATAACATTCAGATTCCACCGTAAATTTCAGTTTCGACAGTTAATTTCAGAGTCAACAGTTTTTACCTCATCTGTTGTAGTCAGGTGTTTTTTGGTGATGTAAATTTTACATTTATCACTTTTTGGCAATGTATGTTACATCATCTATTGGAGATGCTATTAGAATACCACTTGAGATTAACGATGTTTGTCTTGTACTGCTTCAGCCTCGACGTCTTATGGCTCACCGGAGCTGCTCCAACGACGAAACAATCCATTAGAACAGAGCAGTGCCCTGGCCGCTGCCTACAGACGCCTCAGATCGTCCTCCACACCTTCGACAGCCACCTCTGCCACAACTTCTTTAGCGACCAACCCAATGATGCTGAGGTCGACACGGCTATGCCAAAGAGGTTGTACACTTGTCGCATCACTTATTACTCTACATTCATGTCGATCCATTAGGGCTATTTTGGTTCAAAGGAAAAATTGAAGGAAAAACATAGCAATAGGATTTTTTTCCTATGGCACCCTACTATTCAATTATTCATGCATTTCGTTGAAAGGAATGGAACAAAACATCCACCTGGACCTACTTTTCAAAATCCTATGCATGAAAACAAGACTAAGTGCATTAGTGGCAGAATAACATTCTAACTGTACACACTTTCATATGGTCTCACTTTAATTTGGCCATATTTCTTTGCATTCCTCTGCTCTTCCAATTCTCGTGAACCAAACACCCAAGTTGACAGAAATCCTGTGTTTACAAATGCTCTATTTCCCACGTGCATTCCTATCCTATTCTGGTGTTTTTCCTATCCCTGCGTTTTTAGAATCCTGCAAGCGAAAGGAGCCCTTATAGAATTACTTCAGTTACAAATAGATGTCGAAAAACTTTGTGTGGTTTGTCCTGCTCCTGCCGCAACGTCGTCCACCTCACCTGAGCTGCTCCATCGACAGAAGCATCCACCATACCAGACATCACGACTCCTAACCATCTTTCACCACCTCAGATCTCCTTCCCTACCACCAGCATCCATGGCAACCGTATCACCATCATCGACTCAGCAGATGAACCTGAGGAGTGCACAGGTCCACAACAAAGGTCACACTCTTTTGTTTCTGCTTATGTAATGCATTGCTTAATATTACCTACTACTTTATCGTCATGTTCACCTCTTAGACTCCAAGTGAGGTCTAAATTAATGTTCAAAGTTGAGTTTTAAAATTACTTGTGGGGCACATATCAAGGCAGCAATGTGAAAGTGCAACTATCCCTTGGTGGTTTTGGTAATTTCTAACAACATATAGCTCACTGAACTAATGCTCTTTCAAGATGATCATTTCATAAAGTTCAATGATTGGCATGGCATGGACTAGGATTATGGACCCCTCTAAATGCTAAGGACACATATTGGCTCAAGCTCAAGACTCTACCTTTTTATTTTAGTGATCCAAGATCACATTGAGTCCATAGGAAAAGCCAATACTATTAAAAGGGGATGATGTGTTGCTTGCTCAAAATGCTTAGTGATATGCTCCAAAAGCCCTCAACCACTTTCTCATATCCACATATGTACCAAACCAAAAGTCAAACTCAGACCCACCGATTTGATCTATCTGGCGCCATCGAGTTCATTTGACATAACCACTGCCAGAAATCCTAATCAGTACGGTCTCACCGATAGGGATCTCGGTCTTACCGAGATGGGATTGCAACTTCTCTGTTTCCCTTCATAACGTTTCGGTCTAACCGAGATGAGCAATCAGTCCCACCGAGTTTGTATGCAAACTCTCTGTTTCCTTTTTGTAATGTTTCGGTCTCACCTAAATTAGCGATCGGTCCCACCGAGTTTGCCTGACCAACTCTCTGTTTGCCTATTACAGAAATCGGTCCCACCGAGTTTATGTAATCGGTCTCACCGAGATTATGTTATGCCCTAGCCATAATGAAATCGGTCCCACCGAGTTGACATGTCAGTCCCATCGAAAATCCTAAGGTTCACATTTTGAACTAAATCGGTCTGACCGAGTTTTATGATTCGGTCCCACTGAGTTTGGCAAATTGTGTGTAACGGTTAGATTTTGTGTGGAGGCTATATATACCTCTCCATCCATCCTCCATTCGTGGAGAGAGCCATCAGAACGTGCCTACACTTCTACCATTCATTTTCTGAGAGAGAACCACCTACTCATGTGCTGAGACCAAGATATTCCATTCCAACCACAATAATCTTGATCTCTAGCCTTCCCAAGTTGCTTTCCACTCAAATCATCTTTTCACCAAATCCAAATCAGTGATAGAGAGTTGAGTGTTGGGGAGAATATCATTTGAAGCACAAGAGCAAGGAGTTCATCATCAACACACCATTTGTTACTTCTTGGAGAGTGGTGTCTCCTAGATTGGCTAGGTGTCACTTGGGAGCCTCCGACAAAGATTGTGGAGTTGAACCAAGGAGTTTGTAAGGGCAAGGAGATCGCCTACTTCGTGAAGATCTACCCAAGTGAGGCAAGTCCTTCATGGGCGATGGCCATGGTGGGATAGACAAGGTTGCTTCTTCATGGGTGGAGCCCTCCGTGGACTCGCGCAACCGTTACCCTTCATGGGTTGAAGTCTCCATCAACGTGGATGTATGATAGCACCACCTATCGGAACCACACCAAAAATCTCTGTGTCTACATTGTGTTTGCTCCCTCTAAACTCCTCCCTTTACCTCCATGTGCAATGATTTACATTCCGTTGCTATACTCTTATACTTGCATGTGTAGGTTGATTGCTTGACTTGTGCTAAGTTGCTAAAATCTGCCAAGACTTAAAATTGGGAAAATGTTAGATTTTTATTTGGTCAAGTAGTCTAATCACCCCCCTCTAGACATACTTTCGATCCTACAAGTGGTATCAGAGCTTTGGTCTCCATTTGCCTTGATTTCCATGGCTCTAGTGACCATAGCCTTGGTTTCACAACCTAGGAGAGTATGGCGTCTAGCGAGGGAAATTACCACTGTAGAGGTACTTACTTTGATGGTACTAATTTTGCTAGTTGGAAGCATAAGATGAAAATGCATATTCTTGGACATAACCCCGCCGTTTGGGCTATTGTGTGTATTGGCTTGCAAGGTGAACTCCTTGATGGGAGAGAACCAAACCGTGAAGCTACCGCAGAAGAGTTGAAGATGCTGCAATACAATGCTCAAGCTTGCGATATCCTCTTCAACGGATTGTGCCCTAAGAATTCAATAAAATTAGCCATCTTGAGAATTGATACGTCTCCAACGTATCTATATTTTTTATTGTTCCATGCTATTATATTATCCATCTTGGATGTTTTATATGCATTTATATGCTAATTTATATGATTTTTGGGACTAACCTATTAACCTAGAGCCCAGCGCCAGTTTTTGGTTTTTTCCTTGTTTTTGAATTTTACAGAAAAGGAATACCAAACGGAGTCCAATTGACGTGCCAATTTTGATGATTTTTTATGTACCAAAAGAAGCCCCTGCAGTAAAATAGTTGGGCCAGAAGAGTCCCGAGCCATCCACGAGGGTGGAGGGCGCGCCCCTACCTCGTGGATGACTCGGAGACCCCCTTGACATGAGACCAACGCCAAAAATTCTCATAAATACAGAAACCCCCCAAAAGAAACCTAGATCGGGAGTTCCGCCGCCGCAAGCCTCTGTAGCCACCAAAAACTAATCGGGGCCCTGTTCCGGCACCCTGCCAGAGGGGGGAATCATCACCGGTGGCCATCTTCATCATCCCGGCGCTCTCCATGACGAGGAGGGAGTAGTTCACCCTCGGGGCTGAGAGTATGTACCAGTAGCTATGTGTTCGACCTCTCTCTCTCTCGTGTTCTTGATTTGGCACGATCTTGATATACCGCGAGCTTTGCTACTATAGTTGGATCTTATGATGTTTCTCCCCCTCTACCTTCTTGTAATGGATTGAGTTTTCCCTTTGAATTTATCTTATCGGATTGAGTCTTTAAGGATTTGAGAATACTTGATGTATGTCTTGCGTGGGATACCCGTGGTGACAATGGGGTATTCTATTGATTCACTTGATGTATGTTTTGGTGATCAACTTGCGGGTTTCGTGACCTTGGGAATCTATGCATAGGGGTTGGCACACGCTTTTGTCTTTACTCTCCGGTAGAAACTTTGGGGCACTCTTTGAAGTTCTTTGTGTTGGTTGAATAGATGAATCTGAGATTGTGTGATGCATATCGTATAATCAAACCCGCGGATACTTGAGGCTTGAGGTGACATTGGAGTATCTAGGTGACATTAGGGTTTTGGTTGATTTGTGTCTTAAGGTGTTATTTTACTACAAACTCTAGGGATGTTTGTGACACTTATAGGAATATCCCAATGGATTGATCATAAATAATAACTTTGAGGTGGTTTCGTACCCTACAATAATCTCTTCATTTGTTCTCTGCTATTAGTGACTTTGGAGTGACTCTTTGTTGCATGTTGAGGGATATTTATATGATCTAATTATGTTATCCTTGTTGAGAGAACTTGCACTAGTGAAAGTATGAACCCTAGGCCTTGTTTCGAAGCATTGCAATACCATTTGTGCTCACTTTTATCATTAGTTACCTTGCTGTTTTTATATTTTCAGATTACAAAAACCTATATCTACCATCCATATTGCACTTTTATCACTATCTCTTCGCCGAACTAGTGCACCTATACAATTTACCATTGTATTGGGTGTGTTGGGGACACAAGAGACTCTTTGCTATTTGGTTGCAGGGTTGTTTGAGAGAGACCATCTTCATCCTATGCCTCCCATGGATTGATAAACCTTAGGTCATCCACTTGAGGGAAATTTGCTACTTTCCTACAAACCTCTGCACTTGGAGGCCCAACAACATCTATAAGAAGAAGGTTGTGTAGTAGACATCAAGAATGCAAAGTAAATTTGGGATACTTTGATTGATATGCATGAAGGTACCGACTCCATCAAGGAATCCAAATTGGATGTGCTTCAAAGTCAGCTTGACAAGTTCAAAATGAAGGATGGTGAAGGTGTCTCTGAAATGTACTCTAGGCTTGCTCTCATCACAAATGAGATTGCCAGCTTAGGAAGTAAAGAGATGACCGACAGATTCATCATCAAGAAGATCCTAAGAGCCTTGGATGGAAAATATGATACCATGTGCACATTGATCCAAATGATGCCCAATTACAAAGATCTCAAGCCAACCGAAGTCATTGGTAGAATTGTTGCTCATGAGATGTCACTCAAGGATAAAGAAGGGCTTCACAACAAGTCAAGTGGTGCTTACAAAGCCTCATGTGATGCTCCTACATCATCAAGTGAGAAACAAGCCTTCAATGAGGAATTGAGCCTAATGGTGAAGAACTTCAACAAGTTCTACAAAGGTAGAAGCAAAGAAAGAAGTTCCAAGTCAAGGTCCTACAATGACAAAAGATCTTCTAGTCATGAGCGTAATTGCTACAATTGTGGAAGACCCGGACACTACTCCAATGAGTGTACGGCTCCCTACAAAAGAAGAGAAGATTCACCCAAAAGGAGAAGTATAAGAGAAGAATCACCCACAAGGGAGAGAAGGAGTAGAG
Organism: Triticum aestivum; assembly: GCF_018294505.1. Classification (NCBI taxonomy): domain Eukaryota; kingdom Viridiplantae; phylum Streptophyta; class Magnoliopsida; order Poales; family Poaceae; genus Triticum; species Triticum aestivum. The sequence continues at coordinate 244,080,401 of NC_057800.1, forward strand.
ATGATCGTTATGAACGAAGAACCTCTCGTAGAAGCAAGGATTCGGAAAGGAAGGACAAGTCATCAAGGAGCTACACAAAACAAAGACATCAAGCTCATGTTGGTGAATGGGTATCCTGCTCCGACTCCGACCATCACTCCGAGAGAAGTTATCACTCCGACTCCGAATATACTCAAGATGAAGGTGTTGCTGGTCTAGCACTTGTGTCAACCAACTCCTATGACATATTTGACTCACCAAATGAAGGAATTGGAAGATTCTTCATGGCTAAAGGCCTAAAGGTATCACACCCCGAGTATGTTGATTTCAATAGTGATGAAGATGATTCGCTAGGTGATGATGATTTACTTGTTGACAACTCTAGTGATGAAAACTATGATGAAATTGCTATTAATCATGCTAATCAAGATAAAGCGAATGACAATGATAAGAAGGAGATTGAGCGTCTAACTAAAGAACTAAAAACTCTTAATTTAGCTCATGAAACTACCTTGGAAGATCATCAAGAGCTTTTAAAGACTCATGAGAAGCTACGCTTTGAAAAACTCAACCTTGAGCAAGAGCATGGGTTCTTAAAAGCAATCAATGATGATCTTCGCAAGAAAAGTTATTCTTACATTGCCAAGCGTTTACTCTTGTCTACTTACATGCCACAAGTAAATTCTAGCAACAAGAGTAAGAAAGATTCTTCTTCTAATAGTAACAATAATCATGTTAAATCCAATATTGTTGCTTCTAGTAGTTCTATTGATTCCACTAATGATTCTCTTAGCCAAGTTACACTTGAGCAAGAAAATAGCTTATTGAAGGGAATTATAGAGAAAGGTGTTTACAGGAGCCTTGCCAGAAGTAAGCAATTTGAGGAAATTGTACGCAAGCAAGTAAGGCACCGGAAAAATCAAGGTGTTGGTTTTGAACGGAAGTTCAATGCCAATGGAGTTGAGTGGGAAGAAGATCAATACCCCAAGACGAAGTTTGTTCCTCAACAAGAGAAGTACGATCCTACTTCTTTCCAAGGGACACAAGCTCAAGATGATCTTCCACCATAAGACCACAAGCAAAAAGGCAAGGACAAGCTTCAAGAGGAGATTGATGCATTTTAAGAAGCTCCCAAGGCCTTAGTTAAGTGGGTTCCCAAGACTACATCAAGTTCTACTTCATCAAGTACAACTATAACTCCAAGGATTCCCATCAAGATGATGTGGATCCCGAAGAATAAGAACTAGAGAGTTCTTGACGGTGACTCTGCCAACATACTTCACTCATACCATTTTGGTGTGAACCAGTGCAAACAACTTCCACATCTTGCACTAGTTCAAGGAGTCACAAACCCTCTTGTTGGTAAGACAAGGGACAAGGTAACCTAATGCTTTTGTGGACATCATCTTGTGTGAACTACATTCTATGTCTATGGATATCCTTGTTTGTTCCTTATGGGACTAACCCATGTAGGTATTGAAAGTGCAACTCACTTCAATGGATTGCTCCGAATGATCTACATCAACATTGAGCATCCACATCTTCAACATCTACATGAAGTCATCATTGACAAAACCCAAGGTTAGTTCATCCCTCTTAGGGGGGATATCACATCTAGGGGGAGCCTTACTCTAAGAATTGAGCTAAAGAAACTCTAATGGTGTGAACACAACAATGATTTATGTAAAAGTGCTAACCCCACTTGTGCTTAAACGATGAGTATGACCTACGAAATGTTCTCATTTGACTCATAAGTCAATATACTCATATATAGATGACCTAGTCATCGCCAATTGCTTGATAGATGCTAGAGTGTTTGTGCATGCTTTGCCACATATTTCATTTGCCATTTTTTTGTGTGAGCATGTTGGCTGCATATTTTTATCATTCGAGGACATCCATTTGTTTCTTTGATTGTTTGGCTCTTCTTATTTTGCCAAATGGATGGACAAGAATGCCTAAGAACTTCCTCTAGCTATCTATGCTTTTCGCGTCTCAAACTCTATTCATGCTACATCACAAAGTTTGATCAAGTCAGATTCGAATGCTCTATCTAAGGAGCACTCGAAGTCACCGATTCATCATAGACGTAACTTCCAAAACCTCTTTGTGCATTTTGGTCTGACCGATTCATCCTTTTCGGTCTGACCGAGTTCACTAGGTTGATCTAGGTTTTTAATCTCGGTGCAACCGATTAGAACTTTTCGGTCTCACCGAGTTGCAGTAACCGCTTGTGATTCTGCATCTCGGTGCCACCGAGTTGTTCCACTCGGTCACACCGACAGGGTCAGGATATAAATACCGACGGGTCAAATTTTGGAAATTACTCCAAAACCTCTCAGCCCACGTGTGTCCTGCTCTGCCACCTCGGGTCTCTAGATCATCCTCTCATCGGCAGCGACCTCCCGCCGCTGGTCTCCGTCGCCGTCAACGGATTTCAACACCGCCTAGCAAACTCATCACCGAGTTAGGGTATGAGTTCGACTCCTTTGTGCTATTCTTTTCTCCAATTCTTAGCACAAAGCAAATGCCATGTTTCTTACCATGTATTGAATCATCCTTTCCAGCAAAAACATCCTTTAGATTAGATTTGATTCGAAAATAGGTCTCACCGATTAGGTTAGGTTTTGGCCGAACTCATCTCGGACCGACGGAGTTGTTGAAATAGGTCTCACCGATTTGGCTTAGGCCATTGCACTTGCATGTTTCGGTCTGATCGAAACAGGCAAATCAGTGTGACCGAGTTCAACTCTCTGTGAAACCCTAGCAATCTTGGAGTCACCAAACTGTGTCTCGGTCTGACCGATTTCACTAGTTTAGACTCCAAAAGTTGCTTCGGTGTCACCGAGTTTAACAAATCGGTAGCTCCGAAATGCTTTCTGTGGAAAACTAAAACTAAGTTTCTGACTCATCTATTTTGCAAAATCTCTGCACTTTGTGATGCTCATCCACTCTACCTCATCTATAACTATTCACAGGGTCAGCTGTCAGTTTGCTTTGCCAGAATGTCTGATCAGAGTGATAGCCAGAACAAGTCAGAAGAGCAGGTGAACCTGAGTGAGGGCACTAGTGAAGGAAATATGCCCTAGAGGCAATAATAAAGTTGTTATTTATATTTCCGTATATCATGATAAATTTTTATTATTCATGCTAGAATTGTATTAACCGGAAACTTAGTACATGTGTGAATGCTACCTCTTGAGCACTGCGTTGGTTTTCCCGTGAAGAGGAAAGGGTGGTGCAGTAAAGCAGCGTAAGTATTTCCCTCAGTTTTTGAGAACCAAGGTATCAATCCAGTAGGAGACCACGCGCAAGTCACCTCATACCTACACAAACAAATAAGAACCTCGCAACCAACGCGCGGCCACTTGCAAGAGTGAGATCTGATAGAGATGATAATAATAAGATAAGTATTTTTGGTATTTTTATGATATAGATTGAACGTAAAGATTGCAAAATAAAATAGATTGGAAACTTGTATGATGGAGAATAGACCCGGGGGCCATAGGTTTCACTAGTGGCTTCTCTCAAGATAGCATAAGTATTATGGTGGGTGAACAAATTACTGTCGAGCAATTGATAGAAAAGCGAATAATTATGATAATATCTAGGCATGATCATGTATATAGGCATCATGTCTGCGCCAAGTAGACCGACTCCTGCCTGCATCTACTACTATTACTCCACACATCGACCGTTATCCAGCATGCATCTAGAGTATTAAGTTCATAAGAACAAAGTAACGCCTTAAGCAAGATGACATGATGTAGAAGGATAAACTCATGCAATATGATATAAACCCCATCTTTTTATCCTCGATGGCAACAATACAATACGTGTCGTTTCCCTTTCTGTCACTGGGATCGAGCACCGCAAGATTGAACCCAAAGCTAAGCACTTCTCCCATTGCAAGAAAGATCAATCTAGTAGGCCAAACCAAACTAATAATTCGAAGAGACTTGCAAAGATAAACCAATCATACATAAAAGAATTCAGAGAAGATTCAAATATTTTTCATAGATAGTCTGGATCATAAACCCACAATTCAACGGATCTCGACAAACACACCGCAAAAAGAAGAGTTACATCGAATAGATCTCCAAGAGAATCAAGGAGAACTTTGTATTGAGTTCCAAAGAGAGATAAGAAGCCATCTAGCTACTACCTATGGACCCGAAGGTCTGAAGTAAACTACTCACACATCATCGGAGGGGCCATGGAGTTGATGTAGAGGCCCTCCATGATCAATTCCCCCTCCGGCGGAGCTCCAGAAAAGGCCCCAAGATGGGATCTCTTGGGTACAGAAGGTTGCAGTGGTGGAAATAGGGTTTCGTGGTGCTCCTCGATGTTTGGGGGGTATATGGATATATATATATATATATATAGGAGGAAGAAGTACGTTGGTGGAGCAACGAGGGGCCCACGAGGGTGGAGGGCTCGCCCAAGGGGGTGGGCGCGCCCCCTACCTCGTGGCCGCCTCATTGATTGCTTGACGTCCACTCCAAGTCTTCTGGATCACGTTTGTTCCAAAAATAACGCTCCCAAAGGTTTCATTTCGTTTGGACTCCATTTGATATTCCTTTTTGGTGAAACTCTAAAATAGGCAAAAAAACAGCAATTTGGGTTGGGCCTCCGGTTAATAGGTTAGTCCCAAAAATAGTATAGAAGTGTAAAAATAAGCCCAATAACATCCAAAATAGATAATATAATAGCATGGAGCAATCAAAAATTATAGATACATTGGAGACGTATCAAGCATCCCCAAGCTTAATTCCTGCTCGTCCTCGAGTAGGTAAATGATAAAAACAGATTTTTTGATGTGGAATGCTTCCTAACATATTTCTCAATGTAATTTTTCTTTATTGTGGCATGAATGTTCAGATCTGAAAGATTCAAGATAAAAGTTTAATATTGACACAGAAATAATAATACTTCAAGCATACTAACTAAGCAATCATGTCTTCTCAAAATAACATGGCCAAAGAAAGTTATCCCTACAAAATCATATAGTATGGCTATGCTCTATCTTCATCACACAAAATATTAAATCATGCACAACCCCGATAACAAGCCAAGCAATTGTTTCATACTTTTGATGTTCTCAAACTTTTTCAATATTCACGCAATATATGAGCGTGAGCCATGGATATAGCACTATGGTGGAATAGAATGGTGGTCGTGGAGAAGACAAAAAAGGAGAAGATAGTCTCACATCAACTAGGTGTATCAACGGGCTATGGAGATGCCCATCAATAGATATCAATGTGAGTGAGTAGGGATTGCCATGCAACGGATTCACTAGAGCTATAAGTGTATGAAAGCTCAACAAAAGAAACTAAGTGGGTGTGCATCCAACTTGCTTGCTCATGAAGACCTAGGGAAATTTGAGGAAGCCCATCATTGGAATATACAAGCCAAGTTCTATAATGTAAAATTCCCACTAGTTTATGGAAGTGACAACATAGGAGACTCTCTATCATGAAGATCATGGTGCTACTTTGAAGCACAAGTGTGGAAAAAGGATAGTAACATTGTCCCTTCTCTCTTTTTATCTCATTTTTTATTTTTTTATTTGGGCCTTCTTTCCTTTTTTTCTTTTGGCCTCTTTTCTTTATTTTATTTTATTTTTTGTCCGAAGTCTCATCCCGACTTGTGGGGGAATCATAGTCTCAATCATCCTTTCCTCACTGGGACAATGTTCTAATAATGATGATCATCACACTTCTTTTTACTTACAACTCAAGAATTACAACTCAATACTTAGAACAAAGTATGACTCTATGTGAATGCCTCTGGCGGTGTACCGGGATATGCAATGAATCAAGAGTGACATGTATGAAAGAATTATGAACGGTGGCTTTGCCACAAATACGATGTCAACTACATGATCATGCAAAGCAATATGACAACGATGAAGCGTGTCATACCAAATGGAACGGTGGAAAGTTGCATGGCAATATATCTTGGAATGGCTATGGAAATGCCATAATAGGTAGGTATGGTGGCTGTTTTGAGGAAGGTATATGGTGGGTTTATGGTGAAGGAAATATGCCCTAGAGGCAATAATAATGTTATTATTTTATTTCCTTATATCATGATAAATGTTTATTATTCATGCTAAAATTGTATTATCCGGAAACATAATACTTGTGTGAATACATAGACAAACCAAACGTCACTAGTATGCCTCTACTTGACTAGCTCGTTAATCGAAGATGGTTATGTTTCCTAACCATAGACATGTGTTGTCATTTGATTAATGGGATCACATCATTAGGAGAATGATGTGATTGACATGACCCATTCCATTAGCTTAGCACCCGATCGTTTAATATGTTGCTATTGCTTTCTTCATGACTTATACATGTTCCTATGACTATGAGATTATGCAACTCCCGTTTGCCGGAGGAACACTTTGTGTGCTACCAAACGTCACAACGTAACTGGGTGATTATAAAGGAGCTCTACAGGTGTCTCCAAAGGTACATGTTGGGTTGGCGTATTTCGAGATTAGGATTTGTCACTCCGATTGTCGGAGAGGTATCTCTGGGCCCTCTCGGTAATGCACATCACATAAGCCTTGCAAGCATTACAACTAATGAGTTAGTTGCAAGATGATGTATTACGAAACGAGTAAAGAGACTTGCCGGTAACGAGATTGAACTAGGTATTGAGATACCGACGATCGAATCTCGGGTAAGTAACATACCGATGACAAAGGGAACAACGTATGTTGTTATGCGGTCTGACCGATAAAGATCTTCGTAGAATATGTGGGAGCCAATATGAGCATCCAGGTTCCGCTATTGGTTATTGACCGGAGACGTGTCTCGGTCATGTCTACATTGTTCTCGAACCCGTAGGGTCCGCACGCTTAAGGTTTTGATGACAGTTATATTATGAGTTTATGCATTTTGATGTACCGAAGTTTGTTCGGAGTCCCGGATGTGATCACGGACATGACGAGGAGTCTCGAAATGGTCGAGACATAAATATTGATATATTGGAAGCCTATATTTGGATATCGGAAGTGTTCCGGGTGAAATCGGGATTTTATCGGAGTACCGGGAGGTTACCGGAACCCCCCGGGAGGTATATGGGCCTTAGTGGGCTTTAGTGGAAGAGAGGAGAGGTGGCCAGGGCTGGGCCGCGCGCCCCTCCCCCCTAGTCCGAATAGGACAAGGAGAGGGGGGCGGCGCCCCCCTTCCTTCTCTCTCTCCTCTTTCCCCCTCCCGAATCCTATTCCAACTAGGAAAGGGGGGAATCCTACTCCCGGTGGGAGTAGGACTCCTTCTGGCGCGCCCTCCTCCTGGCCGGCCGCACCTCCCCCTGCTCCTTTATATACGGGGGTAGGGGGCACCCCTAGACACACAAGTTGATCCACGTGATCATATTCTTAGCCGTGTGCAGTGCCCCCTTCCACCATAATCCTCGATAATATTGTAGCGGTGCTTAGGCGAAGCCCTGCGACGGTAGTACATCAAGATCGTCACCATGTCATCGTGCTGACGGAACTCTTCCCCGACACTTTGCTGGATCGGAGTCCGGGGATCGTCATCGAGCTGAACGTGTGCTAGAACTCGGAGGTGCCGTAGTTTCGGTGCTTGATCGGTCGGGCCGTGAAGACGTACGACTACATAAACCGCGTTGTGCTAACGCTTCCGCTGTCAGTCTACAAGGGTACATAGATCACACTCTCCCCTCTCGTTGCTATGCATCACCATGATCTTGCGTGTGCGTAGGAATTTTTTTGAAATTACTACGTTACCCAACAGTGGCATCCGAGCCTAGGTTTTATGTGTTGATGTTATATGCACGAGTAGAACACAAGTGAGTTGTGGGCGATATAAGTCATACTGCTTACCAGCATGTCATACTTTGGTTCGGCGGTATTGTTGGACGAAGCGGCCCGGACCGACATTACGCGTACGCTTACGGGAGACCGGTTCTCCCGACGTGCTTTGCACAAAGGTGGCTAGCGGGTGACAGTTTCTCCAACTTTAGTTGAACCGAGTGTGGCTATGCCCAGTCCTTGCGAAGGTTAAAACAGCACCAACTTGACAAACTATCGTTGTGGTTTTGATGCGTAGGTAAGATTGGTTCTTGCTTAAGCCCGTAGCAGCCACGTAAAACTTGCAACAACAAAGTAGAGGACGTCTAACTTGTTTTTGCAGGGCATGTTGTGATGTGATATGGCCAAGACATGATGCTAAATTTTATTGTATGAGATGATCATGTTTTGTAACCGAGTTATCGGCAACTGGCAGGAGCCATATGGCTGTCGCTTTATTGTATGCAATGCAATCGCGCTGTAATGCTTTACTTTATCACTAAGCGGTAGTGATAGTCATGGAAGCATAAGATTGGCGAGACGACAACGATGCTACGATGGAGATCAAGGTGTCGCGCCGGTGACGATGGTGATCACGACGGTGCTTCGAAGATGGAGATCACAAGCACAAGATGATGATGGCCATATCATATCACTTATATTGATTGCATGTGATGTTTATCTTTTATGCATCTTATCTTGCTTTGATTGACGGTAGCATTATAAGATGATCTCTCACTAATTATCAAGAAGTGTTCTCCCTGAGTATGCATCGTTGCGAAAGTTCTTCGTGCTCAGACACCACATGATGATCGGGTGTGATAGGCTCTACGTTCAAATACAACGGGTGCAAAACAGTTGCACACGCGGAATACTCAGGTTATACTTGACGAGCCAAGCATATACAGATATGGCCCCGGAACACGGAGACCGAAAGGTCGAGCGTGAATCATATAGTAGATATGATCAACATAGTGATGTTCACCAATGAAACTACTCCATCTCACGTGATGATCGGACATGGTTTAGTTGATTTGGATCACGTAATCACTTAGAGGATTAGAGGGATGTCTATCTAAGTGGGAGTTCTTTAAGTAATATGATTAATTGAACCTAAATTTATCATGAAACTTAGTACCTGATAGTATCTTGCTTGTTTATGTTTGATTGTAGATAGATGGCCCGTGCTGTTGTTCCATTGAATTTTAATGCGTTCCTTGAGAAAGCAAAGTTGAAAGATGATGGTAGCAATTACACGGACTGGGTCCGTAACTTGAGGATTATCCTCATTGCTGCACAGAAGAATTACGTCCTAGAAGCACCGCTAGGTGCCAGGCCTGCTGCTGGAGCAACACCAGATGTTATGAACGTCTGGCAGAGCAAAGCTGATGACTACTCGATAGTTCAATGTGCCATGCTTTACGGCTTCGAATCGGGACTTCAACAACGTTTTGAATGTCATGGAGCATATGAGATGTTCCAGGAGTTGAAGTTAATATTTCAAGCAAATGCCCAGATTGAGAGATATGAAGTCTCCAATAAGTTCTATAGCTGCAAGATGGAGGAGAACAGTTCTGTCAGTGAGCATATACTCAAAATGTCTGGGTATAATAATCACTTGATTCAATTGGGAGTTAATCTTCCAGATGATTGCGTCATTGACAGAATTCTCCAATCACTGCCACCAAGCTACAAGAGCTTCTTGATGAACTATAATATGCAAGGGATGAATAAGACTATTCCCGAGCTCTTCGCAATGCTGAAAGCTGCGGAGGTAGAAATCAAGAAGGAGCATCAAGTGTTGATGGTCAACAAGACCACTAGTTTCAAGAAAAAGGGCAAAGGGAAGAAGAAGGGGAACTTTGTAAGTGCATCTAGTGCCACCCCTAGTTGGTTTTGGAGTATTGACGACAAACCTAGTTGAGGGACTAATGTGTTTGTGAGAATTGCAGGATAACACAAGTAGAAGTCCCTCATTGATTCGGTTTCACTACCAGAGATGACCCCTAAAAATGTATGAAGACATTGAAGCCAAAGGTGGTATATGAAGATATTCACATTGAAGACTATGACAAAAGAAGACACGTTATGAAGCCTATGGAGCTCAAAGACTTAGATCTTTCGTAGTTCTTTTTCTTTTTGTGTTGAGTCATAGGAACCACCGTACTGTTAAGTGGGGTCCAGGAGAACCAGTCAGAATGACTGAAGTGATGCCTAAAATAAAAACCTATGTCTTCGAGTGAAGACATAGAGAGCGAATCTTGTCCAGAGCCGGACAAGTCAGCTTTGCTTGTAGCCCAAGTAAAGTTGCCATGAGAGTTTGAAATCTGACCGTTGAGACACGTGTCAGTTCCTTAGTGACCCAGGGTCATTTCGGACAAATCAGGTCGGGTTGCCAAGTGGCTATAAATACCCCACCTCCTACAACCATAAACGGTTGGCTGCTCAGATTTTAGTGCACGGCTTTTGTCGTTTGAGAGCAACCCACCTCGAAGCCTTTGAGAGAAAATTCCTAGCGAGGAGAAAAGCCCTAACCACCCAGAGCCAGAGAACATTGGGCATCACTTAAGTCTTCTTGTCTGTGTGATCTGAAGACTTATTACACTTGAGGACTGTGCATCCCCAGACGGTTAGGCGTCGCATTCAGAGCATCCAAGAGACATTGTGGATTGCCAGTGAACGAAGTCTGTGAAGGTTTGGGAGTCTACCTTGAAGACTTACCAGAGTGATTGGGCGAGGACTATGTGACCTTAGCTCAAGGAGAATACGGTGAGGACTTGGTGTCCTGAGCTGCGTGTCCAGGACTGTGTGTCCGGGACTGTGTGTCCTAAGGTTTAAATACCTAGCCGCTCCAACCAGACGTACAGTTGTCACAGCAACTTGAACTGGTCCAACACATCATTGTCGTCAACGAGTCACTAGTTTCATCTTCACTTCCTTTTACTTACTGATCACTCATTGTGAAGTCATTGCATGTCTGTTCTATCTTGCGTCTTCACAACGTGAGTGTATGATCTGTTTGGCTTCATAGTGTCTTCCTACCTGATCCTAATTACACTATAGCTATTTGTCACTGTGCTTTCACTCTGTTGATACTTGACCATGGCTTGCCTAGTGTAGTCTAACTTCCGCTGCATAGTAATAGGCATATCTCTACTGTTTGTCTTCATAACTTCCACGTTTTGAAGACTTTCATAAAAATCGCCTATTCACCCCCCTCTAGTCGATATAATGCACTTTCAATTGGTATCAGAGCAAGGTGCTCCCTTGTTCTGTGTGATTCGGTTTAACCACCTGGAGTTTTAGCTATGTTGACTGCAGGGATAATCAAAGTCTCCGCTGCGTGCCCCGTCTTCGATGGAACTGAATATCCCTACTGGAAGAATAAGATGCGCATGCATCTTGAAGCTATTGACGTCGACCTATGGTATGTTGTCAAGAACGGCGTTCCCAAGGCTGGAGAAGGTGTCACTGCTGCTGATGTCAAGAAATTCGTTCAACTGGACTCTACTGCCAAGAACATCATCTGTGGTCATCTGACCAAAGGACAGTATGGCCGTGTGAGTGCTTTGAAGACATCCAAGCTGGTCTGGGACTGGCTCTCCAAGGTCAATGAAGGCATCTCAACACAGAGAGATCAAAGAATCAGTGTCCTTCGCAATCTCTTCAACCGCTTCAAGCGAAATGACAATGAGAATGTCCAGCACACATTTGATCGACTCACTGACATCACAAATGAGCTTCAAGCCCTCGGCGCCACTGAGATCACCAAGCATGAAATCGTCAAGACGCTGATGAGATCACTTGATAGTTCGTTTGACATTCTAGCCCTGATGATTCAAGAACGTCCTGATTTCAAGACACTCAATCCGTCTGACATACTCGAGAGGTGTCGTGGATTTGTCACGGCAGATGTCCTTAGTGTGAGGACTTAGTCGCGAGGCCAACGCATCTATGTGGTAGCTTGAGAGGGGTTGAGCGGGATCGTGAGACGCAACACAAGACAGGAATTTAGACAGCTTCGGGCCCCGGGAAACATCATCCGATAAAAACCCTACATGCTGTTTGAGGCTAGGTCTCATTATCATCACGAGGGAGTCGCCGTAAACCGGCTCTCCTCTTTGTGTGTAGCCCTAAGATTGTTTCTCTGCTTGTAGCTTGTCCTTTCTAACTTGTCCCTCTTTGGGGAGCCCTGCCCCTCCTTATATATGTTGAAGGGGCAGGTTACATGTGGAGTCCTATTAGGATAAGGACTAATCTATCTCTAACACAAACCGGATACAAGTCCTGGTCTTAACTCCTTGTAAGGTAAATATTCCTCATGCCTTTCCTCTTAAACCGGCCCACCATAGCGTGATCCGGCCTTCCATAAACCGCCCGTTGGGCCACCGGGTCTTGTCGCTCCTCTGACCCGCCTGTCGGATTACCAATGAACCGTAAACCGCCATGTCCAAGTGGGTTACCGGTGAATCGCCAAACTCTAGTCGGGTCATACATCCGGCGGTTTATACTGCGGGGTATATCCCCGACAATAGCCCCCAGTTTAATTTGGATTCATCCATGTTAAACTGATCTGCAACAAGAACAAATTTGTCGAGTTGTGCTCCGGTTTAAATATACTTGTAAGCCGGCACTTGATCATCCTTAAATCCTTGTCATTTCTTCCTTCCAAGTTAATAACCATCTTCATAATCAATTTGCTTGCAGAAGGTATTTGTAAATAAAGAATCCATTTGAATCGGCCTTCAATGCTTTGACTTGACAAAAATATTAGTCTCTGAAATATTCAACTGATATCCAGCCGGCTTGAAGATGTAAAACTTGCCGGTTTATGATTACCACCATTGTCTGGTTATAAAAACTGATAATTCCGGGTCATGATTGTTGCCAACACCGGTTCATGATTATTGCCAATGCCGGTTCATGATTATTGATGACGCCGGGTTACAGACACAGGGTCATAATGATTGGTGACGCCGGGTTAATCCAGTTTGCTCAAAACAGAGAATTTGCAAATAGTTCTTCGATAATAATATAATACCTGTAGCCCCCAAGTCTTGAGCAGAACAAAGTGATGGCTTTAAGACTTGCTTCAATATAAATACTGCCACTTAAGAAGAAATCCATGTTGTTCATCCCAGTCACTTAGTAAAAACTGAATACTCCATATTATGTAGCCCCCAAGTGCCGGGTTGTCATGCTTGCAGCAACCTGGGACTTGTAATTGTCTTATACTCATAAAAACTTCGACTAGTGTAGCCCCCAAGGGCCGGGTCATTATGCAATAATGAGCAGGGACTTTGTAGGTATAATCATGTAGATTTGAGCAATGATGTGTAGCCCCCAAGGGCCAGCTCAATAATATAATATTGAGCTGGGACTTGATATATACTTCAATAAGAATAACACCATATGATGTAACCCTCATCATGGGACTTGAATCTACGTCCACAAGGTTAAGAGCCTTGTGCTTTACCAACTGAGCAGTGGACTCTTCAATATAATGAATAAAAAACTTTGTACCTGTCAGGACCCCGACTCGATGTCACATCGATCTAGCTGGTAACACCTCATATCACTTTGCGGCCTCACGCACGGTATCCCCACGGGTGTCGTCTTACCTTTTTCCCGGGACCGTTTGCGCCTTTTGGCTCACGTATATGATAGTGTCGCTAGCATCCATATGATAAAGAGCCCGGGCTGACATGACTAGTCGTAAACCCAAAGTGGCACAGACTTACAGGGACAGGCATCCATGACCCAGCTTCGAACGTGTCGGTCATCAGCAAGTGGGTCCGGGCTGTAGCACTGGGCTAGCAGGACTCCGGTACTCAAAGCGTGACATTTCCCCGAAGGGACAGACACAGGAACGAAGAAGGACACATGCCGGCCAGCCTAAGTGTTCCAGAGCAGTAGCAAGCTACCATGGCTCAGCGGTAACACTAGGAGACATTTCCCGGTAAGAGAGGCTACTAAAGATAAACAACTAGATAGTCAGATCCCACACATACCAAGCATTTCAATCATACACACATTATGCTCGATATGTGCAAATACAACGAAGCATCACAACATGACTCTACGACACAAGTACTTTATTTAAGGCTCAGGGAGCCATACATAATATACACACAAAGTTACGGGTCTCACGACCCAACATACAAGTTATACAATTATACAAGCCAACAGCGGAAGTAACTTGTCTGAGTACAGACAACTAGTAAAATAAAAGAGGCTTGGAAAGCCTGGCTATACTATGTGGTCCTCCACAAGCTCAGGGTCACCACCTGGGTCTTTAGCCTACTCGTTGATGTCAACGTCTACATAGAACCCATCAGAAGGGGTTGCAGCGTCTTCTGTAAAAATGTAGATTATAGCAACATGAGTACAAAGGTACTCAGCAAGACTTACATCAGATCCTACATACATGCATAGTATCAAGAAGGGTTGGTGGAGTTATTTCAGCAAGCCAGCTTTGACTCTTGGCTAGACTATCCTACGATACTCCATTTGAAATAGTTTTGCGCACACGAGTCCACCATTCACCACTTCAATACACTACCGAGGATCCACCTCCGTCTTCCTACGGAAGAGCCATCCTCGGCACTCACACTTATCTTGAGGCTTTTAATAGTTTCCATTTACTTGTCTATGAACTGTATAGGCAACCAAGTAGTCCTTCACCGCGGACGCGGCTATTCGAATAGATCATGTTAACCCTGCAGGGGTGTACTTCTTCATACACGCTCTCACCACTTATCGTCGTTTACACGACATGTACTCGGCAACCTTCAAGCGGAAGCCCAACGTGGGTGTCGGCCACGACCTACCTAATCACCTAAGCTTCCAGTCCAGGTTTATCGCCTATTCGGGTTCCATCCGCAGGGAGTCCGGCCGAGGTTTCCCATACGGCCCCGAACGATGTGAACAGGGTTCCCGAGATACCTAACGGGTATTCGGTACACCCGGCCACGTACCTACCGCATCACAGCCCACCCCTACGGTTAGCGCTGTCCACGGCCTCCAGTAGGCTACAAACACCAGAAACTACTTGCAACTCCTGGACGGAGAGCTAGGGTGAATAAGAAGTCGAGAGGGTCCATTGGTTTCGGGCCCAATGCATGGTAGTAGCTGATTCTTAAATCACACATACAGATCTCAGTGCTTAAGGTCGGCTTCAATGAAACAACCCACCATGTACTCCTACATGGCCTCTCATCGATACCTTTACCAAATCGTGTTCACCACACCACTCTCATTACCGACATAATCATTTCACTCTAGCCCATCACCCAGATGAACCAGACCTGACACGACTCTAAGCATAGCAGGCATAGCAAGGTAGGAACAACACATACATATGGCTCAATCAACTCCTACACATGCTAGTGGGTTTCATCTAGTTACTGTGGCAATGACAGGTCATGCAGAGGAAATGGGTTCAACTACCGTAGCACACAGCAGTTTGAATCGCGTTGTCTTAATGCAGTAAAAGAGAGCAGGAGCGAGAACATGGGATTGTATCGATATGATCAAATGGTTGGTTGCTTGCCTGATGGTTCGTTGCACGGATACGATTCCTCGTTAGGGTAATCACGGTACTCCTCGGGGACAGATCCTGTCGCAAAGGATAACGATACACATGCATCACCAAACAATGTGCAACAATATGATGTATGCACGAAACATGGCAATATGAGTGTGTTGGGCTAATGCAACTAAAACCAGATGTGTTTGAGCAAATTTGAATCAAAGATTCAAATTCCAAATTCAAATATGGCCTTTTAAAGTGCCTTTTCTTGTTCTGATTGAAACATCAAGTTAACTTGTTTGATCATGCATGAAAATAGTACAGATGGATAGATTGGATTTTTCTGATCATTTTTCATATATTATTTGTCCAATTTGGAGTTACAGAATAAAAGTTATGAATTTTTGAAGTTTAAATAATATTCTGGAATTTCCTGATTTAAATTAAATTCAGAATATCATTTACTGCGTCAGCCTGACATCACAGTGACATCAGCAGGTCAACAGGGCTGGCTCGGGTCAAACCTGACGTGTGGGGTCCACACGTCAGTGACCAGGGGCTAAGCCCGCGTTGACCCCGGGCTGGTTAGCTTTGACTAACCCCTGGGGCCCACTTGTCAGCGTCAGTAGGTGGTGGATTAGTGGCTAATTAACTAGGCCACGTCAGCTCGCCGGAGTTCTGGCCGGCGGCGACCAACAGTGCGGCGGCGATAGTGGTTTTGGTCGTTTCGGCCACCAAATGGAACGCGGCGACCACCGGAGTGAAGCTGAGGACGACCCGCGGCTCTTGGCGGAGTCCGTTGGGGTCGGGGTGGCCGGAGTCGACGCCGGCGACGACTTTGGCGGCCACCGAGGTTCGGTCGGAGGTGAACTTGGTGCTAGAGGGTTCGGTGAGGCTCGTGGAGTGGCTAGCTAGGTGCTGTGGAACGCGGTGAGCAAGATGGACACCATCTTGTGGCCGAAGGATGACCGGGAGCACGTCGGCGACGAGGTCCACGGCGGTGGGTGCGGTTGAGCTCCGGGAGGTTGCTACACGGCTCGGGAGCAAGAACGGAAGGGAGGGGAAGATGGCTAAGCTCACAGTGAGTGCGACGGAGTCCTTGGTGCGGTCGGAGATGGACCGGAGCGACGTCGGCGTTGAAGGGGATCTCCGGCGACGGTGAGCTCGGGCGAGGTCGGTGCGGTGGTCTCGGGCGTTGCGAGCGCTCGGGGCTCGGCTGCTCGATGAAGTGGACAGCGGCGAAGCTCCTGGACACGGTGAGACGGCGTGGAGACGACGGGGAGCACGGCTACGACGGTGGTGCGGCGATGGTGGCGTCGGCCATGGCTGGGGCGTGCGAGGGGGAGGAGCTGGAGAGGAGAGGGGGTGTCTGGGGGGTTCGGGGGAGAGAGGGAGGACGATCCACGTCGTCACCTGGCGAGGGGAGCGGCGAGGCGGCGAGCAGGTGCGTGGCGCACGCCGCGGTCGCCGTCGGGCACCTGCCTGCCTGCCTGGCCGAAGCAGCTCGCTGGAGCGGTGCTGGGCTGGGCCGGCAGGTGGGCTGGCTAGTGGGCTGCGGTGGCGCCAGGTAGGGTTTTCCCCTTTTTTTTTCTATTTCTGTTTTTATTTAATATATCTGCAACTTTGTTGATTTAAATAAAATACCTGGACAATTCCAAAAATCACCAAACTACTCCTGGCTCATAGTTGGATTATTTCCAACATGAAACATTTTAGTTTGGAGATATTTGAGCATTTAAATATTTTATATTATTTTAAATGCCCAAATTCAAATAGTTATGATTTAACTCAAGAACCCTAGGATGGCCTAGAAAAGTGTGCACCATTTTTGGCAGAGGTTCTGAACCAAGGCAAAAATGATGGGCATTTTAGAAGGGCATTTCAGGTTCATTGAAAATTTGTTTTAGTAACCCTAGTTGGTTTCAGAGGGGACTGGGGGTTCTGTCATCCCCATTTCAAGTTTCTGATGAAAGAGTAAACATGATGCAACACTCTAATGCATGACTAGCTAGGGTGTGACAACTCACCCCCACTCAAAAGAATCTCGTCCCGAGATTTGGGTTCCTCCGAGAAGAAGGCGGGATACTCGAGTCGAAGACGATCCTCCCTTTCCTAAGTTGCTTCATCTTCAGAATGGTGCGACCATTGAACCTTGAGAAACTTGATATTATGACGTCGCGTGGTACGCTCGGCTTGATCAAGGATACGGATGGGATACTCTCGATAGGTAAGATTATCTTGGAGATCAAGCGTTTCGTGGTCCACTTCACGGATAGGATCCGAGAAGCAACGCCTGAGTTGAGAAACGTGGAAGACATCGTGAACTCTGGAGAGGTGCAGAGGTAGTTCCAACTGGTAGGCAACTTCTCCTCGTTTGGCAAGAATGCGAAAAGGTCCAATGTAACGAGGAGCCAATTTGCCTTTGATACCGAAACGATGGGTTCCCTTCAGAGGGGTGACCCGAAGATAAGCCTTCTCGTCAACCTCGAAAGTCATAGCCTTATGTTTTCGGTCATATTGACTCTTTTGACGAGATTGGGCTGTTTTCAACTTTTCACAAACGATACGAACTTGTTCTTCTGCTTCCTGAATCATATCCGGGCCAAAGAATTGTCTTTCCCCGGTCTCTGACCAGTTAAGGGGTGTTCGACATCGTCGTCCATAGAGAACTTCAAAAGGGGCTTTACCCAAGCTAGATTGAGAGCTGTTGTTGTAAGCGAATTCGGCAAATGGAAGGCACTTCTCCCAGTCCATTCCGAACGAGATAACAGAGGCTCGAAGCATGTCTTCTAGAATTTGGTTGACGCGTTCCACTTGACCACTTGACTGAGGGTGGAAAGCGGTGCTAAAGAAGAGACGAGTTCCCATAGCGTTTTGGAAACTTTCCCAAAATCGAGAGGTGAAAAGACTTCCTCGATCCGAATTGATTTCCAAAGGAACACCATGGAGGGACACTATTCGGGAGATGTATAAGTCTGCCAGCTGACTAGCGGTTATACTCTCACGAACAGGTAAGAAATGAGCTACTTTGGAAAGACGATCGACCACGACGAAAATAGCATTATTCCCTCTTTTGGTCCGGGGAAAACCGGTAATGAAATCCATACCAATCTTATCCCATTTCCATTCAGGAATAGCTAAGGGTTGAAGGGTGCCAGCAGGCCGTTGATGCTCTGCTTTTACACGACGACAGACGTCGCAATT